>NW_026730391.1:0-15000 GCF_030272615.1 Cryptomeria japonica
CAAATCTTCAACCAAATTCAATCTAAAATATAATGTCTCAATATCGTTAGATCAATTAATATATTTTAGGATCAAAAGTACATGATGTAATCCATCTCTTCAATATATTCAAAGATGAAATCTTATGCTAGTTACTAGGGAAAATGGTTCATATAAGTAAAAATTTCCAATAACCACTATATCGTATATGTTATTCCTAATTACAATGGTGAATTTTATTCTTCAAATAGGTACAATTAATGTAGAATGATCTAGACCATTGGATCATATTGAAATTCTTAGTTGTTGCATGGTGGCCTTCATGTTTTCATTTCTAGGATCATTTCCTACTTGAAACCAAACTTTAAACAATAATTCATATGTAACTTCACATTATCATTACCATGTGGCTTGATGTTTTGTTAATTATTGTAATAGTTGAAATTATATTTGCCTTCATGATCCTGATGAAGGCTTCATCTTCTTTTGTCTTCCTCTATTTTGACTATTTGTAGGATGAAAACTAAATAATGGGTTTAAAAGAGGATTGCAAAGTATAGCCACAACACATCTTTTCTAATAGATTATATAAAAAAATCATATATAACCTAATCAAATAGCTTTGATTAATTTTCCCAACAAAACTTACATTTAACCCATATATCAATAATACCTAGTGTGTTTAGTTCTAAAATTTAATGGGACTTATAGGTTTAACCCTCAAAAAATTTAGTAGTGAAATGGATTCCTTGCTTGATGAAGTTTTCAATATAAATTTGTATTATACCTCAAGGGAAAAATATAGGAAATAAAATGTTAATTGTTTTGTAGGGAATATTTGTTGATGCTTTATAATGGAAGGCTCTAGGAATATATTTGATGGAGCTAATAATGAAGTTAATAAAATATAGATGGGGATATGTTTTTTGATTAAATGGGTCCACTAGATGTTACAGGGAGGGTGTATATTCAATTGGTCCTTGATGTAAATGATAGATTCTTTGTTTGGTCATCTATTTAGTGCTTCTACTAGACTTTTGGAATGTGATGAATATTTTGACAGATATTTTATTATTATAATTTGTTACATCAATATAGACTTAGAGAAATAGTTCCTTTAGAGCCAATTTTTTATAGCCATGGTGAGATATGGTAAGGATCATAGTGACATTTGAAATAGTTTTTTATTAGGATAAAAAAGTTTTGAGGGGACCCAAAACCGCTTACAATAGGTTTTGGAGGGACCCGAAACCATTGTATTTTATGAGGATCCGAAACCCAAAATAGATAGCTGCAAAGGATACATCAAAGAAAAATAGCAGCCTAAAACCAACCTAACAACAAAGTAAAATCAATGAGACCTAGTTGAGGAAGGAGGAGGCCAAAGCCTTTAACTAGAATAAGGGTTTTAACAAGGCTCCCTTAACCTTCAACATGAACCAAGGTTTTTTTCAGGCACCCATAACCTGAATAATGGGTTTTACAAGGCTCCCACAGCCTAACAAGACAATTTTTCCAGGCACCCCAAACTTGCAGCAGAAATTTCGAGCTGCAAAACATCACAAGACCCAATCCTAACCAAAAACAAACAATGACCATGTTGGGCCATTGAAAATTAATATCATCCATCATGCCCCAGAAAAAGATAGAAGCAGAAGGGAAAAACCAGACCCCATCAACCAAGACTGTGGATTTACAAGACTCCCATAACCAGAAAAAGCCCACACCACAAAAATTAAACCTAACAAAACAATCTAGAAAATAGGGTTTTGAAAAGGCTCCCTAAAGCTTTTACAAAAGAGGCAAAGAGGGTTTTTATAGGCTCCCTCAACCCATAAAACAAACTGGGAAGCAAGAATTTGACAATAAATCCAGACCCATCAGTGAAGGATCCCATGAAAGATCTAACTAACAATCTCAACCAGCAACAGGAGCAACAGAAGAGAGAAAACTCCCATACCCTTCCTCTCCACCTCAATAGGATAAGGAGGAAGGCAGTCTGTCGGTATAGAAAGTCCCCTCGTAGCTATCTAAAGCCAAACCACTCCTGCACACATAATCTCCACCTCCATAAGATAAATGGTCACCTCAATAAGACAATGAGGAGAGCAAAGAAAAAACCTAGGTAAACCCTTCACAACCCAACAAACAAATAGTCTCTCCACCTCTATAGGAGAGCAACTCACCAACGACATAGAGCCAAGAAAATAGAAGGGTGGAACACAAGAAATCCTCAATAAGGATGAAAGCAAGAGAGAGTCGAGGAACTTCTCACACCCAAAACCAAAAAGCACCTCCAAGATAGGCACATAGGCTTTGATCTGAACCAAGACCTACACTAAGCACCCACAAAATGCAAAGAGAACCCCACGGAACACAGAGAATACCCAACACACGCCATGGAAAACCAGGGAAGAAGGATAGGTACCACAATCACCACCCGCAGAGACTCCATCCAACCCGATTTCAGGGCCTCCCACCCCGCTAAACCCAGACCAGGTAGCATCCACACCAAAAAATGAGAACAAAGGACCCAAGACTAGAGTAACACTAGCGCACAGGACACCGAACAAAAGAACTCCCACACTCTCCACCCGGCGCCACACAAAATCCACGAAAACACAAGCCATGGAGAAAGCACCAAAAGAAGTCGTCGTGCCCAGAGAAGCACAAACGACAGACCATGCTCCAGAGAAAGGAGAGGGAAACTGAACAACTCCCAACCAAACAGGGACCTTAAACAAATTGCTCTGAAAAACTGGCCCTGCCACGAACCAATCCTTGGCATCATCATCATCATCA
This sequence comes from Cryptomeria japonica, assembly GCF_030272615.1. Lineage (NCBI taxonomy): Eukaryota > Viridiplantae > Streptophyta > Pinopsida > Cupressales > Cupressaceae > Cryptomeria > Cryptomeria japonica. The sequence continues at coordinate 2,782 of NW_026730391.1, forward strand.
TCATCATCATCATCATCATCATCAGATTCGGCATCGTCCTCCCCAGAGGAAACCCTCAAACCTGCACTCGCGCCTCTCCCGGTCATTTGAAAACTTCGATGTGATACTTGAAGTAGTTGGGCATAAGTAATGATAATGATAATGTGGGATCCAATTATAAATAAAATATGGTTAAATTAAGGGTTTGTCTGAATTATGTGGTATGGTGGGTGTAAAAGGCTTGAGGACACACCATTATTCTATTCTTTTGATTATTTCATTTTATATATATATTAGATGGGGTATATCCCAATGAATTCGAAATTTTATTTGTTGAGTAATTTTTATTCTATGCGTGGATTTTTGTAGGCCAATAATAAATATATAATAGTTAAGGGCTTCTATTTATGTTATTTCATTTTTTCTATTTATTATCAACACAGTTTTTTGATGAATTTGATTACTTTATAATATATGTGGCCAAGTGGTTTTCGCTTTATTTCATTAATAATTGATCCCCTCACTCAAGGCTTAGTATTAATTAGAATAGAGTTATCTTATTTTGAATTATACACATCCTTGATTGTTTTATTCATTTTTTAACACCATGACAAAATAGTGGCATATAAATCCTCACTTATTGAGTATACATAATTATTATAAGACATAGGAGAAATATATGGAGAGAAAATATGATGATCTAGGATTAATGAGGAAAAAATTTATGTTTAGATAAAATTGATAAATAATTAAATCAACTTGAGTGAGACCTCACATATAGGTAGATCACAAAATATTCATGTCTACATTATAAATTGATTATTTTATTATTCATTTCTAGTCTATAATGTGAGAGTAAAACCCAATATCTAGAACATTGTATGAGGATGTCAAGAAACTATAAAGATAAATATTGTTCTTTAAGAGAGATATCTACAAGATAATCTCACTTTTGAATGAGGACATGTGAAAAATATAGGAATTCTTGAAGGGAGGGGTCACTAATAATAGTTTTCCTTAATTTTTAGAAATAACATTTGGAAAGAAATAAGGTATGTGGAAATTTTTCTTCCCTTAAATTGTAAAGTGAGTGTTGCATAAATTTTAATATTTATCCATTGTAGAAAGAAGAAATGTTAGAGCATTTTAGCTATCAATTTCTTTTTTACAACGAGTTATGTTTTAAGTTTATTGGAGAGTGTTTTCTTCTAGCTGCTTTAGATGTGCATCTAGTTTAGCTAGAGTTAATCTCTTTTAGCTCCTCGTGTTTGCACTATAGTTCTCCTAAATTTAGCCCATTGCTTTCTTTATAAGAACCTCATTATAAAATTGTAATTATTATGTATTATTTTCTTTTGAGTAATATAGAATTCATTTGTGTAGTTCTCATTTGTGGATGGTGTTTTGTCTGGCATTTGATCTGGCAAGTGCTTCTATTGCAAAATTCAACATGGTACCAAAGTGTGTATTCAACAAGCCCCTTCTCAAGCTTTGAGAGTTTCTTTGCTCAGAAGCTTTGCAAGGTCACAAATTTCCTTTTCTATTGAAGTAGAGATGGATAAAATTTTCATCAAATTCAAAGAAAAAAGCCTAGGAATGCCTTTCATTTCATTGAAATTCGAGATCCTATTTTTTGGGGGCGATTTCACCTAGGGAACTTTTCATGAGGGAAGTTCTTGTTGGAATCCAAGAGCACTAAAGGGGGGGGTGAATTAGTGTTCTACCGGTGAATGACTTTCTAAACTTATTACTGATCAACTAGATGACATAATATAAAATTAAAGTGCATAAACAAATCAATACATAAAGCAACACAATAACACCAATATTTATACGTGGAAAACCCTACAAAGGGGAAAACCATGGTGGGGATAATACCCACAATATCTATATACTTGATCAAGGTATACAAACATTACATAAGGGGGTATGAACATGCACACAAGCTCACCACCTAGAGCTTACTACTCAAGTAGAAGTCTCACTAACTTACACAACATTACACAATGATTTGAAACAAAAATAAACTCAAATAATGCATTTGACCATGCTGGATAAGTTCCGGTTTAAGTTCTAACAACCTTGACTGAACTAGTGATCTAATAATCTGTTATGCTACCAGTTAGGATTGAGCACGTATAACTGTGCAAAAATGCTAACACTCGCTGACCAAATCACATACCATCAATCTCTGACTATTCACATCACAAATCGCATCACCACAATAATGAAATCCATCACTAAGTGATATCCCTTAAATACCTTTTTAACTTGTTCAATATGTCAGCCTCAATAAGAAAATAAACCTATCGGCTTTTGGATCATAAAGTATGTTATGAATTATCCTAATGATCATAATTTGATGTCGGCCTACACACTACCTCCAATTCCACAAAAGATTTTTCTAGGTCCCAAAATATCTTAGTCGGGTCCTAAAGTTACCGGTACCAAGACTTACCAGTTAAGAAGAGTAAAGAAAAGTGTGTATACCGGTTGGCCCAATGAAGACAAAAAGATAAGACAATAATTCTGGATGAGAAATACCAACACTTGAAGATGAGTTTCCATCAATGACAACCCAAAATGTATTTTACCTTAGAAGGTGACTATCAGATGAGTGTCAATTGCCAAATGTTCTAAAGGTAAATAAAAAAGTATATTTAGTTTAGGGCCAAATGGACGTCACCATTGCACTCAAGGGGCTCAAAAATCCCTAAATTTCCTATCAAATTGTAAAAATTAAAGCAATGGGAAAATTTGAAAAAAAAATTGTAGGGCATGGATTCTTGTGTCAAACAATATGGATTCATATGGATGTACAAATACCACCCTCTTCTCATGATACAAACATGATAAATTAGCATAGGTTTGAAAAAAACTCCATGTAGGGCTTTTTCAAATTTTTATTAAATCTTTCAAACAAATCATTAGAAGGGCATCATTTTATAAAGTGGAGGAGTCAAAATACCTTTCAAAGATAAAAGGGCAACTAAGTAGGCATTGCATAGGTAGTAACAAACCTATGCAAACCTGTGTACCAACACTTATAAAGCACTTCCCTCAGCACCCTTCACCTTTCTTGGTTCCTTTGATATATTTGACACTTCATCAAAATTTGGAGTCACCCCTATTTTTAGAAAGAAAAAGGAGAATAATCGAGTGAGGGTAGGCATATTTCGATGACCTAATTTTTTTTAGATGAGGCTGATTTTTCCCAATGACAAGGAACATTTTTCTGACATCAATAGTTAAATAGTTTGACTTTGTTGACTTCTCAAAGTGATAAATAGCTACCTTTAGGTTTTTGGCCATAACTTGCACATACAGTGTCAACGACAACACTAGACAGGTTGGTATTAATGACAACATAACTCAACAACTCAAGCTTCCAACAATTATCTCTATTCAAAGTGATTTACTTATATTTATAGACACCTAAAACTTGCACAACTAATTAATCATCATTTATTCATCTATTAATTAGACTAAGATTTAGTTAATATCCGTATTCTTCCAATCAACCTATTTATAAAATTAAACACTTGATTAAAATCTATTTCTTCTAGCCTAACCTATTAATTAAACTAAGGTTTTATTAGATCCCATTTAGCCATTTAATTGAATAAATCTTATTTATTTAATTAAATCCCATTTTCCCTTTTAAGTAAATTTACATTTGATTAAAAATTTCTTTGCATTTAAATAAATCATTATTTATCTTTGAATAGTCCCCCCACTTGCAAAATCCTACAAATACAAGTTGCATCCCTTTTGGCTAAAATAAATCTTTTATTTTATCTAAAAAACCTATTTTCCTCCAATTTCATTCTCCTACATTTTTCATTAGCATGCTAATATTATTCTAGAACCCCTCTAACCCCTCATTAATTATCCTAATTATTCTAATCATGTCACATCCCTAAATTTGGGGGAGTCACTTCTTCAAATTTTGAAGAAAGTCTTCTAAATGTGTTGAAGACTCTACCTTCTTCAACAAGTTAAACTTTTAAGGTTATCTAACTCTCAACAAGTTAACCTTCAAAGTATTCAAAGAGAATTTAATGCCTCTTACAAGACAGGCATGTGCACAAAGATGGTGGTTAGAAAAGTGGATGCCACCCAAAAAAACTTGGAAAAACAGGCAGCGTGTACGTAGTTTTAAAATTTTAAAATCCCACGTATGTGCTTAGGTTTGTTCTTCCCGAGCCTAGAAAAGGTAGCGCGTATGCGCTCCTTTTAGGAAAATGAGCGCGTATGTGCTACGCCTAGGAAAATTAGCGTGTATGCGCTGCTTATAGGAAAATGAGCACGTACGCAATAATAATCCAAATAAAACTGCATATGCAGTGCCTGCTAACAAACGTTTTAATAAAAACTGGGTCTCATTTACCCGTAAAGCGCATTTTTTACTTCATTTTTTCCCCATTTTCTAACCTAAACTACGAACAGGGTGCTAAATTTGTCCTCCAGGCTATGGATCAAGGTTAGTTTTTGTTTATTTTTGTCTTTGTTTCTGGTTTATGCAATTTGTTTTATATTTTGAATTTAATTTCATTAATTTTGATTAGGTTTTTTCATTTTTTGTTTAAAAAACCAGATTCTTCTAATCCAGAACAAGAACAACCAAATGCACCTCCTAAAAACCCACAAGAACAACCAAATGCACCTCCTGAAAACACACAAGAACAACCCCCAATTCCTCCTTTTGACCGCACAATCGAAACACAGGAAGAATTAATTAATCAGTTAGGACAAAATACCTTTAAAATCAATAGATTGATTGTAAAATTGAAAACTTCTAAACATGACCATCATCAATCCCTCACCACTAGCCTAGAAACATTAGCTATTGGTGCCATAGCTTTTTCCACAGAAATTACCAAATGGGGAAGCTTTAGGGATAGGTGTCATCAATTCTATGCCAATGGGCTATCATACGATGGAGTAAAAAAACAAAAAAAATTCTAAACAACAAATATGTGCTCTTTTTGTTGATCCCAAAACTGGTTAGTCATTACCTCTTAATGTAAAGAGGTTTCCCATACATTGGTGTACCAATGTGTAGATTAAGAATCTTTTTTGGCAGAGGTGGTGGATGGTCTTTGATGATCCACCTTGTAATAATTATGAGATGCCATTATATTTTTTGAGAAAAATATATTGTGAGTTTGTGCTCAATGTGCGACCAAACTATTTTGACATGAGAGATTTTCATGGTAGAGGTGGTGGCTCTACCCAAGATAGACCTAGAGCCCATAGACAATTAGCTGTGGAGAGTCGCCACCCCCTAGCACCCAAACCCAAGGTGCATCAGGCTATCCCATTAGAGCTGAAAGAGTCGATGGAGCTACAGACTCTTCAGGTGGCCACAACATTGACTGGTGCCATCATCCAGCATGGGACATCATTAGCACACCCTGTTGTATTAGATGATGAGTCGTTAGAGGGCGACAAAGAATCCATCGAGCATATGTGTGTCCATTGCTCGGGGATATGCTAGGGGATAGTTGATGTAGCCGGTGTAGATGGATACTCATATCATCTATGCACGATTTGCAGTTGTAGATGTTAGGCTCACACGGTTGAGGATGTCGCACTGACAGATGAGTTGATGGACATGGTGTTTGCCCATGAGCCACAGATACAGGTGTGTTGATTTGAATTCATAACATTTTATTTATCAGTCACTTTAAAATTGTAATTACATTAATGAATTTTCATTTATACATCGATTTAAATTGAGACAAATAATATGCATTTCAAGATGCAGCAGCGGTATCCCATACACCTCCCCCAGTTACCATAGCTGCAACTTCGATCCCTGAGGTATAAATTTTGTAACATGTTAAAATAGAATAGTACACTTTGAATTCAAAAAAATACAAGATATACTAACTATCTTTAATGGTTGGTCCAATTTCTAGTTTGTAAGTGTTGACAGGGGACAAAATGTCCCAGATTGATGAAATCACGCTCTCAATGATCGATTTTGGCCTACAAGGCTATACGGTATCATATTTTGTACAACTCTTTTTATGTATTGTTTTGATGGAATATGCATGTCATTTCATTTTAGATTTTTAAAATTATGTTTAATTTATTATCCGTACTAATATCTCATGTTAACTTTGTGTTTTTAGGGTACCCCCTTCGCGTCTAGGGCTCGTCCTAAGAAAAAGAATTCCTTGAAGATGCCAAAACATGTGAAGAAGGTAATTGAACATATTTTTAGTTGTACAATTGTTTGAAAATTTTGAAATGAATTATTAGTTGGGGTTTGTAGATTGATTAGTGTTTTTTGTCTATTTTACATGTACAGTGGCCATTGAGCTTTGTGGATATGTTGAATGCACCTGATTTGCTCAGGGATCAAGAGAGGGTAGAGGTATGTATCTCTACTTTATTTTCTTGATTTCATGATTATATGCATGCATATATGTGAACTTGTGATCTATTATAATCTTATCATTTTTTCATACAAGAAATATCCATACCTATTTCCTCAATGGCAAACCCTCCTCCTTGCACTGGAGAAGCATCTTAGGATCCAGTACACTTTTGTTTGATATGTAAAATTAATTGTTTTCAACCTTCAATACTTATCATTATATTAATTGTATTTAATCTTTGTATATTTTTTGTATAGGTAATAGTGTTTGTTTCTACATCAATGGTGAGCCATCCTCAGTCGATTGGAGAAGCATCTCAAGGAAAGGTACGTCATTGTTCTCTATATTATAGCTTTTAAGTGTTTTTGATATATTTATGTTAGTACATTGTATTAATTGTACATTTAATCTACAATAGACTCCTTTGCGGTATAGCCATAATGTGGATCAATTTAAGTATGTCTTCAAGAAAAATCCTAAGAGTGACAAGGAGAGGAGAGCGAAGACATTATCTCCTGGATAAGCCGATGAGGTAATCTACATTTCAATTGCAAATGAATTAAAGTTAAATGCATAGTTATGATGTTAATTGTGAACTATTTTCTACAAAAGAATTCTAACTTGGCTTCTGAATTGTGGTTTTGCAGCCATCTACAGAGCTGCGTACTGCGTCGAAGAGGCTTGATTTTGATGATCCACCACAAGTTTAGGATCATATAGTGTTAGTTTTGGTCATAGAATGACCAATACATGTAGATATATTCTACATTTTTATTGTATATCGATTTGGACATGGCAAATGCCACATTTTTGTAATACTTGTATTGACTTGGTAGACATGCCTTTCTTTATATATATAAATATTGATATTCAATCTAATAAATGTGTAATGAGTTCATTATTTTTTATTCGTTGCATTTTGTGGTTGTCCTTTTATAAATTTAAATGAATATTTGCATATATAATCAACATTATGAATATAAACAACCAAAATATATGATATAAAGCATTGCAATCATGGAATATGATTTGATAAAATTTCTAAAATGTTGAATTAACCCTACAAAACTCCTTGTATTCAATTCATTATTGTGTATTCGTTGTATTTGGTGGCTTCCCTTTTATAAATTTAAATGAATATTTGCATATGTAATTAACAATATGAATATAAACAACAATGTGTTTGATGCGAGAGCACCCTCACACTCGCAATGGTCAAATTTTGTTCCTCGTGTGCACACACCGATGTTGCGAGCACGTTCGGGTGGCTAGGTTTATGCTAGGCATGGCCCTGTTGTGCATCCCAAAGTACCAGAACGTCGAGAGTCATACCCTACCGCTGCGATCTCTCAAGTGCCCCAAGTCCAAAAAATTGTCAAAATTTGACGAACTATTTCTTCCAATCCACGATACATATGGTTGATCTATTTGATCCCGTGGGGTCACATGAGGCTCCTCTACAATGGTCTATCTCGGTTTTCAATGACTCAAAGCCATTTTCAATTAGTAGCATTTTTTCGCCTACTCAAAAAACCATTAGTTGTTGTAAGGAAAAGTTGCAAGATTGGATAGAATTGATTATGTTCCTTGTGTGCACAAACCGACATTGCAAGTGCATCTGGGTGGGTAGGTTTATGCTAGGCATGGCCCTATTGTGCATCCCAAAGCACCAAAACATCGAGAGTCATACCCTACCGGTGTGATCTCTCAAGTGCCCTGAGTCCAAAAAATTGTCAAAATTTGATGGATGGTTTCTTCCAATCCACGACACATACGGTTGATCTGTTTGATCTCATGGGGTTGCGTGAGGCTCCTCTACAATGGCCTATCTCAGTTTTTGAAGACTCAAAGCCATTTTTAATTAGTAGCATTTTTTTGCCTGCTCAAAAAACCGTTAGTTGCTTACAAGGAAAAGTTGCAAGATTGGCTAGAATTGATTATGTTCCTCGTGGGCACAAACCAACATCACGAGCGCATCTGGGTGGGCATGTTTACACTAGGAATGGCCCTATCATGCATCCCAAAGCACCAGAATGTCGAAAGTCATACCCTACCGGTGCGATCTCTCAAGTGCCCTGAGTCCAAAAAATTATCAAAATCTGACGGACTGTTTCTTCCAATCCATGACACATACGTTCAATTTGTTTGATCCTATGGCATTGTGTGAGGCTCCTCTACAATGCCCTATCTTCGTTTTTGATGACTCAAAGCCATTTTCAATTAGTAGCATTTTTTCGCCTTCTCAAAAAACCGTCAATTACTTGCAAGGAAAGGTTGCAAGATTGGCTAAAATTGATTATGTTCCTCATGTGCACAAACTGATGTTGCAAGTGTAGGTAGGTTTACACTAGGCATGGCCTTGTCGTGCATCCAAAAGCACCAGAACATCGAGAGTCATACCCTACCGATGCAATCTCTCAAGTGCCTCGAGTCCAAAAAATTATCAAAATTTCACAAACTGTTTCTTCCAATCCACGACACATACGGTGAATTTGTTTGATCTCGTGGGGTCATGTGAGGCTCCTCTACAATGGCCTTTCTCAGTTTTCAATGACTTAGAGCCATTTTCAATTAGTAGCATTTTTTCACCTACTCAAAAAACCGTCAGTTGCTTGCAAGGAAAAGTTGCAAGATTGGCTAGAATTGATTATGTTCCTCATGTGCATAAACCAACATCACGAGTGCATCTAGGTGGGCGTATTTATGATAGGCATGGCCCAATTGTGCATCCCAAAGAACCAGAACGCTGAGAGTCATACCCTACCGATGAGATCTCTCAAGTGCCCTGAGTCCAAAAATTTATCAAAATTTGACAAACTATTTCTTCCAATCCACGACACATACGGTTGATCTGTTTGATCCCATGGGGTCACGTGAGGCTCCTCTACAATGATCTATCTCAGTTTTCGATGACTCGGAGCCATTTTCAATTAGTAGCATTTTTTTGCCTGCTCAAAAAACCATCAGTTGCTTGCAAGGAAAAGTTGCAAGATTGGCTAGAATTGATTATGTTCCTCATGCACAAACCGACATTGTGGGCATGTCTGGGTGGGCAGGTATACACTAGGCATGGCCCTGTCATGCATCCCAAAGCACCAGAATGTTGAGAGTCATACCGTACCGACGCAATGGAGAAGTTGCTTGACCACTTTTTTGAGAATTTTTTTGACAACAATGACAATTTTTGGTCAAATTGTATCTAGTCTCAATCTATGACCCCTATGACCCGAAAATGACTCAAATAATTATCCATGATTATACAAGAATCAAGAATGCTCATGATTGACTAGGGACACATCACATATACTCAAAACATAGTCACAAAACATTGTCACATATTATTCAAAAATTTGCCTCTAAATATGGTCAAATCAGCTCTTGGCTATTTGATTATACAAAAAATTGTCTTACAAATAATCTCATGGGCTTTTATACAAAATTTGGCATTACAATATATGCAATTTAGCTCATCGTCATTTTAATATACAAATCATCTCATGGGCTTTTATACAAAATTTGGCATTACAATATGTGCGATTCAACTCATTGCCATTTTAATATACAAAATTTGGCATGTACATATGTACAAATCAGCTCATTGCCACTTAAATATACAAAATTATGCCCCTAAACAAGTAAAAATCAGCTCATGGACATTTATATATACAAAAAATGAATATAGAACATTTCATCGAGCATTTATTCAAAATTCTCAAAATAATTCTACTCTGAACCGTAGAATCAATCAAGTGAGCCTTCAGGATCGGCTCTAACCCATATTGTGTCAAGTATTGCCTCGTGGTTAGATTCACGAACTTTCCATAAAATCTTGTTATGAGGTCCACCACGATACTTCATCAAATGAATATTTGTTGCAACAACAAGGTTGGACAAATGAAGAATATGTTTGTGTGTTTCAAAGTCCTCGAACAACCAAACATCATAATTCTTGATAGGGTATCTCCAAAGCCATGTTCCTATCATGACAACAGACCCTATTGGGTACTTAATACCCTCTCCATCAATGATTGTGGTTGTCAATTTTCTTTTAGGCTCAACACAATGACAGAAATAATAATTTATTCCTTCTTCATTGTTCTCTTCTGCAACAACTGCATACACATGACCTACATTTTATAAAGTGTTAATTAATACTAAAAATAAAGTATGATGTACAACAAAATGAACCAAAAAGAATACTTGCAAAAAAATTAACTCAAAAAATCAGTTGAATCCACTAGGTCGGATACATGGTCAAAATCAAATGATGTCTCCATTTGGCTCAATTGTAGTGCTTTGGGATTTTGATATGAATCAATGGGAACCAATGGTCTACAAGACCATTTGTCAACCCACTCTTTTGATTCACATTCTTCCCACAAATAGTACATGCATGAAGAGAAAAAACATACCATCTGTCTCGTATAAATTACCAGTGAACTTGAATTTGAACTCATAAATGAGTGCATGTCACTTGATCCTGCAACTGTACAACAATCTAGATAGTTTTCAATGTTAGCTTCAGTAATCAACCAAAAATATCTACGAACCAATGACGTACCTGGATTACCTGGACCCATCATAGAATTACACCATCATACAATTATTTCTGCATCTACCAACTTAGGACCACCTTCGTACTTCAATTCTTCTTTGCCTAGGGCTCTTTTCACACATGCTCCTACACCATCCTACTCTCCCTTACCATGTCCAGCCTCAGTGAAATTCCAAAAATGTTGTACACCGCTTGTCACATGCATCCTTGTCAGCCAATAAAACATCCTTGCATTCTTGAATTGTGTGGTGCAATTATCTGACCATATTAAGTGCTAACTGTATCATATGTTCATTTCCCTTAAACTATCATAGAAAAATTTAAATCATCCTTGTACAAACTTCGATGGATGAGTATGATCATCACTTATGTAGAAGTGATACTCTCTTACAACCTTTCTATCCTCCTCTGTGCTATCATCTGCATGTATGAATGCTATGTGTACAAAAATAGAAAGTTGTGTAGAGTGATAATACATGGATTGCACTTCATTTTGAGGTTGTAGTGTATAATTTTTAGCGAAATCAATGATAGAGACAATGGAGCCAAGAGGAAATGTATCCTTACACAACTTGAATTGCTCATCTAACCATCGAGCTCTATGTGTATGCATTATGTACTCATAAACTAGTTTCTCTTGAAACATTTTCATAAATTGAGCTACACATATATCATTTTTCACTAGCTCACATCTCCTCAAATATTTTCCATCTTTAAGTCCATATTGTTACTGTCTTGTATTTTCTAAAAGAAACTAGTTTCGTACCAATTTTATGTGTGCTCTCCAAATGTATGCATCTTGGTAAACATTCCAAACCACCACATATAGCACAAGAACCTTCCAAAAAAATCATCTTATAATAAATGCAACCATCATGTCTATTACATAACACACTAGAAATAAATTCTCTTGCCGACTTAAGAGGTGCTTGTATATTACATTCTTGCAAAACATCGTTAGTGTGCAAAGTAGAACAAATATGACAAAAAATATCATAATGCATGGAAAATTCAATATGTATCCTACAACAACACATGGTGCGTACATGATTAATCTTAATATAAAAAGGTTTTGCCATTTCAAAAAATCTTTGCGAAATTTTTATTTGAAGAAACTTTTGAAGGAATCTTTCATAAAATTTAGTTTGAGTCATATCCAAATAGTGTTTCGCATGTGGCTCACAATTTTTAGACCCAATTCACCTTCTAACAACATCTCTTTGGTTGGGCAATACTCTTGTGTTGTCATGCCAAAAAATTTCAATTAATGTTTTTAGTGCATCTACAACAACCTTG
>NW_026730392.1:0-14865 GCF_030272615.1 Cryptomeria japonica
TTTTGATTGTTGTCTTTCTTGATTGACTATAGATTCAATATTAGTTGACTCCTTGTGGCCTCACAAAGGTCATAATCTGCATTTTTAATAATTATTTTGTAGGCTGTATGCATTGCTGCAGATGGCACACTGTTCATTCTATTGGAATAGAATATCTAGTAGCCTATAGCCATAGTAGCCAGTTTAACCACTGGGCCCTTATTGTTATTAACAAAAAAAGAACGCCCATCAGAGGTAGATAAGGTTAGAGTGGTTACTATTTCTTTAGAAATTCGCCTCAACTTAGGAACTTCACCGGTTGACCAAAAACTAATCACAACTTGAATAGCCTCCTTGGTTATAGTGTGTGTCCTTTCCAAATATATATATTCACCATGAACACGACTAAGAATAATTCTTATGTGTTCCTCTTCAAAATCCTCAAGAAAATAAGCTGCATTATGAAAACCTTTCTCATAAACCCTAATATACGCGAGTTGAATCTTTCTGCTCTTATCACAAAGGAATTTCAACTAGGAATAAATTGACAATGATCCTAAATCTTCAATTTTACAATCAATGTAGCTAGACAAATCACCTTTTACATTCACACCGTCAAGAACTTGAGATAAAGCATTATAAGACACAATTCATTTCCATGTGATCATTAGCCTCTCTACTTGCTTAGATGATGAAGCCATTCAAATAAACTAGATTTAAAATGGGATTTACAAAGAAATACCTCAGTTCACATGTGCTGCCTCGGTTACAAGTTGATTTCTCATGTGCATACCAGTTCAACCTCCACTAATCTTCGAATCAGCTTCAATCACGCAAATCATGACACAAATTCGACCAAAACCAGCTAGCAATCTTCTCTTCGCTCTGCAAGTGCTCAAAACTTCTCTTTCGTATGCATTTAGGGTAAAAATAACATAGTAAAACTAAGTGCTTTTATCTTTTTTACCTACTACATTAAATGCTCGACCACTAGGGTTACAGACCCTAATACACCGCTTTACAATGCATACAATATTAACAGGTGTAAAACCAGTTAATAAACTTTTGGAAAACCGATTAACAAAAGATATCAACATTTCACACATAAAAACTAAAAATTCAAACTCTCTTACCACTCATCTTTCAAGGGGTCTGAAAGTAGATTTACCTCTATGCTCCCCTTAGCCCTATTGAATCAATCAGTTCATTTGTGTAGGATTCTCTACACTAGGTGAAGGATTAGGTTCTTCTGTAGGTATATTATCACTCTTCTTTTACTATATTCAGTTCATCTCTTCTCTAGTTTCCTCAACATTTACCTTCTGCTTTCCTTTCCAATCTTTAGAATGATTAACCGGTTTGTTCTTTCTGGATCTACCAAAATTTGTCATATGTCCTAGTTTATAACAATGATAGCAAGACATTCCAAATGATCTCCAAGGTCATGCATTGCCTCTTCTAATTCTCCTTCTGCAATTCATAGCCACGTGACCATAATTGTTACAAATGGTACAAATAACATTAGTTACCATTTCCATCTCAAATGCACTAAACCAGTTGACATAGGGTCTCTACCAATTCATGTTACCCTAGTTATCATAGGTTCTCATATAGTTACCATTAGGTCTTGGATTCATGTGAGGTATGGGATTATTTACTCCATATGTGCATTGAACTGATCTATGTCCATACATTTTGCATGTGAAATAACGACCTTCAAATCTCTTAGATACATACCTAGTATTTGCATTGTAGCTTGGATTTCCATTGTGTTTGTTTCTATACACATTTATAGTATGTCCAAGCTTATGATAGACAAAGAAAACAGGTTTAAAAACTTTCTTACCGGTAGGCTTGTTCGCCTTAGGAGTATATTTATTGTTGTGAATGTTGCTCTTTTTTCCAGAAGACTCTCCTTTCTCAGATGTGTTAAAGCCTAGTCCAAATGTATCACCTTTCATCCTTTGTGATTGAATTTTCTCATCCAGCATGGTATAACTTCTATTGAACTTTTCCAGCCTTCCATTAGCCTCAGTGAGTTCTCTGGTAAGATTCTCATTGTGTTTTAAAAGAGTCTCTCTTAGGGATGATGCCATTTCAAGATATAGTTGGAAAGTCTCTTTTTATTCTTTTTCAGCATGCCAATGCTCATACAAAGTTGCATTCTCTTGTTTGATATTAGCAATCTCATGATCTCTTTCTTTGACAAGATCTTCAGCTATCCTCCTAGCTTCCAACTCTTGTTTCATGTAGATTGTTAGGGCTTCTAACTCTCTTCTTAGATTTAGCTTCTCATCATTTAGTTTTTCAACTTCTTCAGCTAATGCATCAATCTTAGCTTCATCTAAATTACTATTATCAGATATTTCCAATAGTTGTTCAATTCGCTCTCTCCTTTTGACTTGTGAAGCTATAAATCTGACCCTTAGTGTTTTGAGCTCATCCTTAGTAGCTTCAAGCACTCTATACATCTTAGAGTAGCTCATATCCCCCATGGTGGATTTAGCGTTCCCTTCCAAGCGATTAACCCTTAAAGAAGTTAGTCTCTGATACCAATTGATAGACTTATAAAGCACTAAGAGGGGGGGGTGAATCAATGACACCAAAAACAATACTACTATAATCACTGACTCGTAGATATACTTAACAAGTTTACTCGACACTATGCATGCAATCCAAAATGATATCAAAGCATCTACACTAAGTAAAACATCCACCATAACACAAGTGTTTATACATGGAAAACCCAAATGGGAAAAACCACGGTGAGATGAGCGTCACAAGTTAACTATTTGTAGTAATAGGTAATTGATTGATTAAGGTCTACAAAAATGCTATGCTAGGAGCGAATCCTATTAAAGATGCCAAAACTTTGTTAGGAGAAATACCCTGTTAAAGGTAGTACCCTATTAGGAATAACCTCAGTAGAGGATTTCTAAATCTAAACTAATGGATCACCTAGTTAGAGGATTTGTACAATGATGCTTGTTAGAGCTTAGCCGGCTAGGGGATTTGACTATTGTAGTGATTAGAAAACAATAGATGGTGTGGTCTAGAAGTAGCACAACTTGCTTGAATAGATCCTCTTCTGTGCACTCAGAACTACATTACCAACATATTCTGCGACTTAACACTTCTTTCTTCACATCAAATCATCTCATATCATGTCTCTAAAATAGTTTATCATGATGTCATTATATAGACATTTAGATTTAATGTTGGCTTGGAAATCATATCAAAATTTCCTAGGTGCAGTGTATCTAGATAATCAAACATAACTAATCACAAATTACTGCCAAAATGTTGGTAGGATAACTCATCACGACTGGTGATAACTCATTACACAATCAATGAATACCAGTTGGAACACCGATAGCAGTTAGAGTTAACCACTACCAACATGTAAACCGATTATCCTCCATTACTTCTTTGATAATCTTCGCTGGATCTTCAAGTTGGTGTTGGGTGATTTCTGTATATATCGGTTGTCTACATGTACCGGTTTGAAACCATCATATTATAGGCTTTCAATACTAGTTGCAATACAAGTAATCTTTAGAAGTAATACTGGTAGATGAACATATGTGTGTGTGTACATGTTCCATTAGTGACAACATATGAAGTCATTCATTACAATCATCATCAAGCCAACAACTACCTCATACACCAAGTTGAGGAGATTGAATTGTATGGACCTCTACACACAAGGTCAATGTTGATGGTTGAGAGGCACTTGAAGTTTTTGAAGGATTTCGTTTGACAAAGAGCACATCCTGAGGGTTCTATGGTGGATGAATATATGGTGTACATTATTGAATATTGTACATTATTGAATATCTTCCTAAGTTTGCAGCAAAGATCTATGTAGATCACATTTTGGATCCCAACTCCATTAACAAATTCGAAGGTGAGTACCTGATGGGGAAAGGTAGATTGAGGAAAGTGAGAGGTAATTATTATATGTTCATGGACATTAATCAGAATACATTTTGCATTTGGTTTTTATATATATTGTAGTTAATTAATGCTTCATGTGACTCTCAAAGCTTCTAGGATGATGCACAAGATTTGTTGCAAGGCATTATTCCACACAGGCCTTCTCCACCACTCCTGATCATTAGGTGCCTCCATTCACTTTCATTCCCATACCCACACATTTCACATTTGTGTATGACTTAATGTGATCATCACAAAACTCACCACTATGTTGCTACTCGATCTCAACCTTCCATTACACTGAGTAGTCAATAGCACGCATGCCAACTCGCGTCACTTTGTTGAATCCTCATAATGCTTTTCCTGCCACCTTGTCAATGTCTCTAGCCACGAGCGTCGTGAAGAAAGTGATCTCTGTCACATTCATTTGCTATTAAAATGTTACAATCGCCAGAGAGAAACCTCCACAACATGTTTTCCTGCCCGAATGAAGAATTTAAATATAGAGTTTTAAAACGGATAGAGATGTCCATAGTGAATCCACTTATCATCAATATTTCATTACTAGGCTTGGTGACTTTCAACGCCAAGGCATCGGACTTAATTTGTCATTGAGCACTAACGATAGATCTATGGTGATCATCGACACCTCAATGGTCATTACTCATCACAGAGCATATGCGATGCTCATGAATGAGTTGAGAGACTTGGTAATCAAATTTTGTCTGCACTTGAAATTTCTTAGTCTACAAACTCTTTTGGTTGAACTCCCTGAAAAGCACAAGATATACCTTCAAGAGGTTAGGCTTTATAGAAGGAACCCACTCTGATACCATCTTGATTTTATTGTAGTGCTCATTAACCACATGCAAACATCAGATCTATTGCCTTCCCAACCATAGACGATAAGCTCTTATCGTCACCCTCGAGCACACTACATGTCCTACATGTTATTGAATTCATATCTATTGATGCAATCATGACCTTGTATATATATGAATCAATACCTCCTAATAGACCTCAAGTCCACCATGTATTTTTGGCACCAAAGATAGGGTCAGACCTATGTATTACAAGTTACATATGAGTCTCCCTTAGTTGTGAGCTACATTTAAATTAATCACTAGTTACACATAAGTGGTTCACACAAAAAGGGTCTGCCCCAAATTAGACTCATACAATAGAGATATCCAAATGCCAAGGCCAATAGGCCACTTGGCATTTTGTGCACTAGGTCCATCGTAGAAGGGATTCAACATAGCTACACAATAACATAAATCACATAGGTGCAAGTTTCAATTTTCTTTTTGTGTTTAGGGGGGTTTAAGTTCAAGAATTTGAGTAATGTAAATAACTGGACTAAGAGATTCAAACAGACTTGAGGGGGCTTCAAACTTTTGTGTATGGAAAGAAAGAATTCTTCTATTACTAGAGGAGAATGGTTTGAAGGAATACTGAACCACATTTGTTATTGTTCCAACAGATGCTATGCAATTGGTGACCTACCAGAGAGAAGATGCCAAATCTAGACGCATCATTATGGATGGGGTTAGGGATCATCTTGTTCCTCATATTGCAGAATTAGACACCTCGAAAAAGATGTATGATGTCATAATCAAGTTATGCCAGAGTTCAAATCTGAACAGGCAGCTGATTCTCAAGGATAATATGAGAAACACCAGAATGAACCAAGTGGGGGGCATAGTGGACTACCTTACCAGGATCAAAACAGTAAAAGATGATCTCGTAACTATTAGGCTAGCAATACCAGATGATGAGGTTGTCAGGATTGCATTGGCGAGATTCACAAAAGACTGGGATATCTTTGTCAAGGTTGTATCCAAATGTCCAGTCGGAAGAAAGGAGACAAGAAGAAGAATTAGACAACAACTTCAGTGGATGTTGATGAGATATCCTCTAGACTAGAAAATGAGTTTTCTCTTGTAAACTACTTATCTAGCTCGAGCACTATAGGGGTTTGGTATATTGATAGTGGTGCATCATTCCATGTGGTGGGGGTTAGAGAAAACTTCTCCAACTACAAAGTAGAAGAGATAGGCTTCTAGATAAAAATGGGAAACAAGTCCACTTGCAATCTAGTTGGGAGAGGGACTATTTCATTTCAGAGGGAATCAAATAGTAATATTAAGATCATAGATGTATTGCATCTTCTAGGGATGTTCATGAATCTAGCTTTAGTATCTACCATTGAAGACAAAGGGTACAACATACTCTTTCAAAGGAGAGAGGGTGTATTTAAAACACAAGGACTGGAAGAAGGCAAAGCAAATTGGGGTTAGAAGTGACAATTTATATAGGTTGAAGTTTGAAACTCCAAAGGTACTAGTGAGCAGTGACAACAACAAGGAAATAAGAGAGTTATGGCATAGGCAGATGGGACATATACACCATGGGGCATTGAAATTTCTTAGCGAAACCGTGATACGAAATTCCAGAGTTGAGTGTAGAGCACGGTGACACATGTAAAGGACATGTGCAATTGGAAAATTTTCAAAGACAATCTTTCTTAGAAGTGACAGTAGACGAATAGGTATTCTTGATTTGATACATTCTAATATTTGTGGGCCCATCTCTACTTAGGCTTTTAGGGGTTATGAGTATTACGTAGCCTTCATTGATGATTTCTCTATGAAGACCTGGATATATTTCTTGAAGTTCAAAGATGAAGTCTTCAGTCTCTTCCAATAATTCAAAGCTCTTATTGAGAATATCACAAGTAAGAAGATCAATGTTCTTCGGACAAACAACCAAGGTGAGTATAAAAGAAAATCCTTCCAGGAGTTCTGCACTAGAGAGGGAATCAAGATAGAGTGGACCGTTTCCTATAACCCATAACAAAATGGGGCAATTCTTGAAGCAACTAGGGCCATGTTGTTGAATCAGTGTCTACCCAAGTATCTTTCAGCAGAAGCTTGCAACATAATAGTTTATATTAAGAGTAGAGTACCTCACAAGATTTTGGGGAAAATGACACCAGAAAAAGAAGTTTTAATGGGAAGAAGTCTCAGGTCAGACATTTTAAGATCTTTGGTAGCATAGCATACTATCGCATACAGTCAGAGAAACAATCCAGGTGGATTCAACTGTAGAGAAAGGTTTCTTTTTTGGATACAGTGAAACATCCAACGCCTAAGGGATCTTTATTCTAGAGACAAGGAGGATCATAAGTAGACAAGATGTGAAGTTTCTAGGGGAGAAAGCCTTCAAAAAATCTCAATATTTTCCAACAGTCAAGCAAAGTCAACAGATTGAAGCTCCAAAACTGGATCATGAGTCTTAGGTATAGAACACTATGATACGAACAAATTCAGATACAAGTACCTTGGGTGTGTTGAGTCCATGGGATCTAGAGTAGTAGAATAAGGAGTAGCAAGTTCCACCTAGTGTTGCACCTCCCACCGACGGAAGAAGGACTAGCCAAGTGGAAACTCATATTGTGCAAGATGCTCAGGAGTTTATGGGAGCTCCTAGAAGAAGTGGCTAGGAGAGGAGATCACCAAATAAATATTTTGACTATGTGGCATTAATGAGAGATTTCATTGAAAGTGAGCCTTCCAATCATCAGGAGGCTGCACAGTAGTAGGTTTTGCAGGATGCCATGGTGGACGAATACAACTCCATGATGAAGAACGATGTTTGGGAGGTAGTGCCAAGGCTTGTAGATAAGACAATGGTTGGTTCTCATTGGATCTATAAGATTAAGCATGCTGCAAATGGTAACATAGAGAAATACAAATCCAGGTTCATGGACAAGGGGTTCTTTCAGAAGGTGGGAATTGATTATGATGAGACATTTGCTCTAGTGGCTAGATATACCTCCATACGAGCTGTGATCTCACTAGCAAGAAAAATGGGATGGAAAATCCATTAGATGGATGTCAAGACAACATTCCTAAATGGAATCATAGAGGAGGAGGTGTACATCAAACAACTGGAAGGTTTTGTGGTACATGGGAGTGACTTTCATATTTGCAAGTTAAAGAAATCACTATACGGACTTAATCAGCACCTAGAGCATGGTATGAGTGCATAGACAGTTATTTGTAGAGCATGAGATTCATGAAGAGTGAGGCGGACTCCAACCTTTACTATCTCATGATGGCAAGTGAACCACTCATTCTAGTTTTGTATGGGGATGATTTATTTATGACAGGATCACCAAGGCTCATAGAGGATTGGAAGAGGGACCTAGCAGAAGAGTTTGAGATGAAGGATTTGGGATTGACGCACTTTTTTTTGGACTAGAGTTATGACAAACAGAGCAAGAGATTTTCCTTGGTCAAGGAAAATATGCTATGGAGATCTTGCAGTGATTTAGAATGCTTAACTGTAGGCCCATGTCTACATTGATAGTTACAAATTGGCAGAATATCGATGCATCAAAGCAACAAGCTAGTAGACCCCACCTTGTATAGATAGCTTATTGGGTCATTAATACATCTGGTCAATACAAGGCCAGACATTTGCTTTGCAGTCGACTCTCTTAGTCAGTTCATGGTAGAACCAAAGAGAGTACATTGGACAATAGCAAAGCATGTGTTAAGATATTTGTGTGGTATAGTTGAATATGGGCTAAGATATACTTGGGATGATGGTGTCAACTTGGTTAGCTACACTAATGCGGACTGGGTAGGTAATGCAGTGGACAAGAAAAGAAGTTCAAGGTGATGTTTTAGCATGGGATTAGGGGTTGTCTCTTGGTACAGGAAAAAAAAAAAGTCTATTGTATTGAGCTCTATCGAAGCAAAGTACATGGCAGCGAGCATGACAACATGTGAGGCCATATGGCTTCGGAAGCTATTAGTGGCACTCTTTGGTCAGGATCTAGAATCAAACATCATAGACTATGATAATCAGAGTTGCATAAAACTCTCTAAGAATCATGTGTTTCATGATAGGTCAAAGCATATTGACATTAAATATCACTTTATCAGGGATTTTGTAAAACATGTAGTCAGTTCGACTACAGTATATTTCTACAAATGAGCAGGTTGGAAACATCTTAACGATAGCCTTGATGAAAAACAAATTTGCCTTCTTCAGGGACAAGTTAGGTGGGGTGTACTAGAGAACACCTTCCTTGCTAAGAGGGAGTGTTAAAAATAGTAGGTCGGAAGATTTCTTCCAACCTGGAACCATGTCACCTAGGCTGGAGCGGTTGGATAAGTTTCCTGATTTTTGCCTTCTTATCTCCTATGCACTTGCCAGTTTGCCAATTTCCTTTTAGAAACAGCTCTACTTTCTTTCTAAGTTAATATCTACTTTATTCTGCTGAAGGTGAATGTGAGATTATAAAAAGGAGATTGGTGTGCATGCTGAAGATAGAAAAATTGAAGGTATTTGCAGAGAATGACACGAGAAAGGGAGATTGGGGTGAACAGAAGGAGGAGTTGTGATATTGTCCAGGATTGTAGTATTGATGTTGATGCCAAGTTTTGGCAGATATTGTAAATTTCTTCTTATCTGTAGTAATAAAATCTCTCTCGTTGAATGCTGGTTTTTCCCCAGAGTTAAGGGTTTACCAGGGTAAATCATTGTGTCAAAGTGTCATTGGTTTTCTCTAATTTTTGTTGCGTTCAGTATTTTTAGTGAATGGTGTTGTGTATTCTTTAATTCATTGTTTCAAAAATTTGATTTCTGTTACAGCTATACGAGACGCGTATTTTTCACACAGACTCTGTGTTACCATTCAATTACAAACTGCAGATTAGAAACAAAAATAGTTTTATTCCAGATTTCTCACTCGGGCTCTAATGATGGACATTTAGGTGGTAAATCTTTAGTACTATTGGCAAACAATGGAATAATATTCCTTTGATTTTTTCAAGAAACCTATGTCAACAACATAGTATTCTCATTCTTTGTCCTGCATAAGAAATCTGAAATCAAGTTTCTCCTTGACCTTTTCAAACATGGGGATTGGATATTATTTGTAAAATATCCCCTCCTTCTTCTAGAAGGTATACCTTCATCATTGCATCCACCGATTATTTCACAAAATGGGTTGAGGCTGTGCAGATGTTCATCCGTGGATACCAATGCGAATCCTGGATCTGCATGCAAAAAGATTATGTCTACACTACTCAAAAAAATTAAAATTAACATAAAATGCTAAAAATCCAGCTAACAAGCATGATTCAACGCCTATCTCATCCATCTGGTCACCCTTCTCATTTGCGTGACATTTTCGTTGGAGTTCTATAAAAATCTCAGTGAAAAGACTTGCAGACTTGCAGTGAATAGTGAAATAGGCCTTTTGGGGGCCCACCTTCGGTTATATAGACAACTTCTTGTCCAAAATTAGCAAATATATTTGTGGTGATTTTGAATCATATCCCTCCCGGCTCCCTATTTGTCCGTCTTGTTGGGGGCATATACTCATCCTTTATCTGATTTTTCATTTCCAACTGCTACTAACACCTCTTAAGCAATCTTCTCACCAAAGTAGATTCATCTATTTTTCATACTAACAAAATTTAAATCTTTGTAGTATCTGGATTTTCATTTCATGTTGTAATATCCATGATTCACGGGGGGCATCATTCATGTTCACCTAGTCGACTTTCGTGGCCCTTATGATATTTTTTATAGCATGAATTTAATGAACTTGTCTTTCTAAAATGACAGTAATGAAACTAGAGGCATTACCTTGTTTGTTAACCACCATTGGTGTCGGCAGTAATGGTATTTAATATTAATAATGCATCGGTTGTTTAAGCTAAGAATGTTGCAAACCATAAAGTTTTCTTGATTCTCATCAAAGAGGATGTTTAAGAAACATGACCTTTAGAGGTCAACGTTGGATGGTAAAAATATTCATTATAGTTAATCATGGTCATGATCATTATTTTGTTTAATTGTCATAAATAGGAAATTCTACGTTCATTGTTAAGTCAATTTAAGAGGGTCGATTGTGGATAGCAAAATATTGTAGGATATAAGCTCTTAACTAAGAGGAATGACCCATCTCAATCATTCACAATTGTTTATATTCTAGGCATGTTTTATTTTGTATCTATTCTACTCTTGTGAAGTTAATTTGCAAATCATCGATACATTTTGCATCATGCAATGTTTGTATTTTTAACTCGCAAATGAATTAACAATTAAATTATTCAAGCCAACATATAATCAACCATCTGATAATTTCCATATTATTGATAATGTATTAAGATTTTCCATGCTTGTATAGATATCCCATCCTTTCAAATTCAATCTATATTTCTTTAATATTATATTTTACAATGAGTTGAAGCTTCTATTTCCAAAGCATAATTTAGCTATATCAAATCTTAGGACAAAATTAACACAAAGGTCATCAACCTTGATCATAAACTCATCATGAATATTCATATTCATCAAATGCATAACTATCATTGAACTATATATGAGTCATGTATGGCTTAAGTGTTGTCAGATACTCTCATTGCAGATCCTTTAAGGATCGATGTGCATAATATATACAAAAATATTACTTATATTGTGTACAAAACATCGTTATTTAATTCAAGAGGTCTGCATGCCTGAATAGACCTACATGGGGGTCAAATCATGTAACAAATTAAAATCAACCAATAAATCTTGTATGTTAACAATGAATAGTGATTCAATCGATTACACTTTCTTAAATGAAACATGAAGAGTTAGTTATTGAGTTAGAACTTAATGGTTAAGTGAACAAATACATGCATGTATATGTGCAAGGATGCACATACATGAACATATATCATGTATTAATAAAATTAAAAGACACATGCATGTACGTGCACAGATGCACATAGATGTACACCTATATCATTCCAAGATATATCACTTGAATACTTAATGATTGTTAGTATAAGAATAAGATTAATCACTATGTGAGAAGTATGTCTTGAGTAGATCTATGCTTATACTATGAACACATTGACGATGAGACAAATGTTAACTTAATACATCTTTCAATCTAGAGTGACTTTTTCTAAATAAATGATATAATAAAGCTAGCATGTCAATGAATTCAATTCCTTGTAGTTAAGTCAAACCAAACTTGGATAATATTGTAACAAGTCTATTGGGGTGGTGAACTTAGATAAAATGTTATACATTCTTGCAATTTGATAAACTTGGCCAAGGTGGTGTAGTATTTAGTATATATTTGTTACTTCACATGAATCAGATACACTTTCTAGTCAAAGTGCTCATACTATTTAGGAGGTACCTATAGTGTATGAATAACTAGAGTTGTGTAGATTCTAAACAACAATCTTAAATGGCAATGACACCTAGTCATGTATCCTCACCTTCATTAAAGGTAGGGTGAATTTTGTGAGGAAGTTGTGAGGGACTACCAGGTCTATGGTTGGAGATAAAGAACCTTGATGATGCTCTCCCTCTTATAGTATTATGTAAAACTTGGTATTTTCTTTTGTCAAAGTGAAAATCATTTTTCTTGCATTTTATTTAAGAATAAATTAGCATATTATAGGGGGTCTTTGGACATCCTCTACACTTATCCCTCATTTTATTCTCTTTAGGTGCTTTCCCTTTCAACCCTCCTTGCACATTCAAGGCATCTTAGGAAACAATACTCGTGGCCTTTCTTTTGGTCTATTCTAAAATAAGTGTATAAATGAGGCTATCCATCTTCAAATATGCACTACTACCACTTATAGAAATGATTAAATTATCTGAAGATTTAGGAAAGGAGAAAATAAATAAGATACACTAATCATCATTTTCTATCTTAGCATCTACTAATAAAAGCCTACTTAAAATAAATGCATTTAAATAATGCATCATTGATTTAACATATTTCATTTTTAAAGCATACAACCTCCTCTTGAGATACAAATTATTGTCTGATAAAAAATAGTTTGATAGATATCACCTATCCTCTCCCACAACTTCTATGTGGATCTTTTTGTGGAGACATTCAAGAGGAAAAAATCTATAAAAAATAATTGAATAGTTCCTTGTACCTTTTCATCTAACTTTTTTCAATTTTCATCAACAATAGCAGATGGATTTTTTTCCTATGAAACTAATTTCTCTATATCATAGCCAATGCCATTAAATTTTCTAGAAGTAGTGACTTTAAATCCTCTTCTCAAATGTATAAAACCATATAAGAAAATATCTCACTATAGAAAAAAAAACTTTAACACTTAAAGAGAATGGCACCCCCCTTTCACCAATAATATTAGCTTTGATACCTAATGAATTGTTGGGAAAATTAGTGTTTCCTTATGCCAAAATATTAAAAGCAAGATAAATACTATAGACCCAATATATATTCTATTAAGAAGAGGATTGAATGATGATTGTAGTTTTTATTCCCCCTTTTTTTTAGTTGAAAATGTAATTGAAATTGTACAATTTGAATTTATGATAAATACATGAGAACTCGATTCAAATTGATGAAAATAGAATCCTACAAATTTCCAAAAAATCCAAAATCAAATATTTGGGCAAAACAATAGGGTCAAAACATGTTCCTAGAAGTTCGGCCTGATTTTTCAAGACCAAGTAGGACCGATTCACCCTAGTCTTTTGAATTTTACTCCATCAAAAGCTAAACATATTTGTCATTGTCAACTCTATTGGAATGTTTAACTCCTGAACCAATTTTCTATATATAGAAAGAGAGGAAACGTGTTGTAGATAGGGGTTTTCCTTGCGTGAAATCTCAATTTGGGAATTGACCTTAAAATTGAGATAGTAATTGAAATGGAAATTACTGCAAGGTTCTTTCTTTTTTAGGGAAAGGCTAGATTTGAAATGAAATATTTGTAATTGAAATGTATACCTTGATGAAGTTCAATATGAATCCACATGCAAGGGTTTTAGGATGTCTTGTAGAATGACTTAACAAACATTTTATCATAGACACCATTCTGAATGTTGGAACTTGACTTTACTTCTTCTCCAATCCTTGATGAATACTTGATTGCTTGCTCACTTAAATTTGCTGAAGTGTAATTGAGATCATTATATGGCTTAGGTTTCATTAGGATTTTAAATGAGAGGGATAGACCTCCTTTTATACTTGACTACCCAAACATTAATTATTTTTTTTGGGTATGCTAAAACAATGTCAAATTCATCTTTCATGTGAGATAACTATTATGATGACCAAAAATGGGTCCTCATTGAGAGGACCAAGGTTTTGGGTGCCCGAGTCTTGAAAATCAAAACTCAATCTTGTAGGGAAGGCAAGGAAGAAGGTGGAACTATATGATTGAATGTGTTGTGAGTAGAATGAGAACATACATTAGGTATCGAAATCCAAAGATTCAAGGTAAGGTCTAGGGGAGAAACAAATTGTATATCGATACAATTTTCTATGCTAAATTTAGACCCCACTTTTGTGGGAGTAAGCATACTCAGAGTAAACTACAAAGTTGCATTGAAAAAATTTCTCCAAGATATCAAAGAGATAAGACACACCAAACTCTGAGGAAATTTAATATCTAATTACTCTAATATCAAGATAAAAGGGACACCACATGAAAGAGAAAGAGAGAGCATAATTATATTGGCCTAGTAAGATTTAATGCTTACTATGCATCATTTAAAGGAGAAATACCCAATTACAAATAAAACGGATCAATAAATGCAAAGTAACTTGAGTATTAAAAACATTCCATTGTGTGTGCGTAAAGTATAACATTCATGTCCAAAATGTATTCTTGGGAAAATTAGGGTTTCCCAAGTTATGCTTTATAAACTAGGAAATGATGTAATTTTCTCATGCCAAAACATTAAAATAGGATAACTATGGTAGATCCAATCTATCTTCTATAAAGAAGAGGATTGAATGCTAATTGTAGTCCTTATTCCCCTTTTGTTTGAGTTAAAACTATAATTGGAATTGTAAATTTTGAATTTAGGATAAATACCTCATAATTCAGAGAAAAGTGATGAAAAAATCTACTACATATATCCAAT
>NW_026730393.1:0-14802 GCF_030272615.1 Cryptomeria japonica
GGTTGTAATCAATTTTCATGATATAATTCAATCCGTTATACATTGCCTCTATCATGTCCTTTTTTTTCCATTGTGTTGACTCTTTCTGACCAGTCCGACTGATCTCTTTGAGGTCCCTCCTAGCCAGTGACTGCACCAGGTGGTATCAAAGTGATTTCATTCCACAGATTGTGTTGTCTTGAGAAATTTTATTTTGGGTACTAGATTGTGGATCCGACCTGTAGCTGCAAAGGACTGGCGCGAAGAGAAAAAAGGAATGGTGGAGCGCGTGGGAATGTAGACCCTACTATGATGGAAATGTTGTGGGGAATTGCAGCCTAGTTGGAAGCCATTGAGACAGCATAGAGAAGAGGCAAACATATTGAAGATGTAAGTGAAGATGTAGGAGAAGAAGCCTTGGAAGAACAAGTAAATCAACTAGAGATCGATCAGAATGAAGAGAAGTTTTTGAGGGTTCTAAGTAGGGTGAATAATAAACCACACTTTACCCCACCAGAATATGATATGAAGTTGGACTCAAATGAAGTGATGGATTAGATCTTGGAGATGGAGAAACATTTTGATTTTGAGAACACCGTAGAGGAAAGGAAGGTGAAGTATGCTTGTACCTGGTTGAAAGGTCATGCATCTCTTTGGTGGGAACATTTGAAAGTTGATAAACAGAGGAGAGGTAAAGAGAAGAACAAAAGATGGTATTGAGTGGTTGTGAAGTTAAAATCAAAGTTTATGCTAGTTGATTATCAAGTGAATCTATTTTGGAAGTTATAGAATTTGAAGCAAAAGGAATCTAGTGTGAAGGAATATAATGAAGCATTCTACAAGTTGAATATCACATCCGGACATGTTGATGATGAGGTTGAACAAGTTGCCAAATATTTGAATGGATTGAGGATGTCTATACAAGGTGAACTTAGTTTGATCAAGTTGGAGAGTGTTGAAGAAGCTTACCAGTATGCCTTGAAAGCGAAAGAGAAGTTGAACAAAAGACATGAGAAGAGACAGAGAGGTAGAGGTGGAAGGTTTACCAGAGGAATATTTCAAGGAGGAAGAGGATATATCAGAGGAAGAGGTACATGTACAGATCAGAACAAGGACAAGGAAGTAAGCAAGGATGGTAGTTCATACTGGAAGGATGATACAAACTTCTACCAGAGAAGAGAACCTAATGATTGCCAGAATGATAATTTTGGAAAAGATGACAGAAGACAAGAAAAGAGAGTGTTTAGAGGAACTTTCTTTAAGTGTGGAGGAGAAGGACATCATGCTTTCAAGTGTAAGAAGACTGAAAATACTGGGAGAATAGGCTTGGTGGAAGAAAGCCCCACCGGATTAGCTAACAAACTAGAAGATGGAGAACTATTGATTATGTAGAGAGTTTTGTGTCATACCGGAGAAGATGAGGATCCCTTGCAGAGGAGGAATTTGTTGATGGCCATCTGTAAGGTATCTGGTAAGTGTTATAAAGTTGTTATCAATAGTGGTAGTTCAGATAACCTTGTTTCAGAAGAGATAATGACTAAGTTGAATTTGGAAAGATTGAAACACCCTAAGCCTTTTCAGATAGCATGGATTCAGGATGAACATAAGTTGTTAGTAAGTGAGCAATGTTTGGTAAAATTTAAAATTGGGAATTGTCATGATGAATTCTTGTGTGATATTATGTCGATGGAAGTTTTTCACCTTTTATTGGGTGGACCTTGGTAGTTTGGTATACAAGCAATACATGATGGGAGTAAGAACATATACACTATTATGGCAAATGGGATGAAGCAAATCTTGTTACTCTTGGAGGAGCCTTTGACGAGTGAAGTTTGTACGAATGCTAGGATTTGTTTGGTGCATGGAAGGAAGTTCCTGGATAGAATGAGACATGAGAATGTATGTTTTTCCTTAGTTCCTAAGAAGACTCAGAACCTGGAGCATGAAGAAGAAGAACCAGAAGAGATAGAGGAGTTGCTGACAGAATATGAAGACGTCATTTCAGAGAATGTGCCTAATGGATTACCACCAGTAAGAAGTATCAGTCATTGTATGGACTTGATTCCTGGAGCTAGTTTGCCTAACAAAGATGCACACTAGATGGCACCAAAGGAGAATGAAGAGTTGAATAGATAAGTGTAGGAGATACTAAAGAAAGGTTTGATAAGAGAAAGTCTGAGCCCCTGTGCAATACCAGCAATGTTAGCACCTAAGAAGAATGGAGAATGGAGGATGTGTACCGATTCTAGAGAAAATAAACAAGACCATAGTGAAATATCAATTTCCTTTGCCTAGGATGGATGAAATAATGGACAATTTAAGTAGAGCCAAAAACTTGACAAAGATAGATTTGAAGAGTGGATATCACCAGATCAGGATTAGAGAAGGAGATGAGTGGAAGCTAGCATTCAAGACAAATGAAGGATTGTATGAATGGATGGTGATTCCTTTTGGGTTAACTAATGCATTGAGTACTTTGAGGTTAATGAATGTTTGAAGAAATTATTGGGTAAGTTTGTTATTATTTATTTGGATGACATTTTGGTTTTCAGCAAGACAAATGCACAAGTTCTAGATAGGTTGAGAGAAGAGAAGTTGTTGATAAACCCAAAGAAATATACTTTCATGAAGGAAGAGTTGGTATATTTGGGATTTGCAATATCTGTTGATGGACTGAAGATGGGCCTTGAGAAGGTGAAAGCAATTGTTAAGTGGCCTACACTGGAAAGCATTGGAGAGGTAAGATCATTTCATGGATTGGCTAGTTTCTACCGAAAGTTTATCAGAAATTTCAGTTCCATTTGTAGCCATATGACTAAGACAATGAGAGGCGATAAGAAGGAATTCAAGTGGACCACTGGAGTAAACAAACATTTTGAACAGTTGAAACAAAAAGTGACTGAGTAGCCTCTGTTAGCTTTACCGGATTTCAACAAAGTATTTCAAGTTGATTGCAATGCAAGTGGAACAACAATTGGAGGAGTCCTGAGTCAAGAAGGGAGAGCAGTAGCTTATTTCAGTAAGAAGTTGAGAAATGCTCAGAGGAGATATTCAGTGTATGATCAGACATTCTATGCCATAGTTCAAGCCTTGAAGAAGTGGAGACATTACTTGTTGTCTAAGGAGTTTGTGTTGTATACAAATCATCAAGCCTTGCAGAATTTGAATAGTCAAAGTAAGTTGAATCAGAGACATATGAGATGGGTAGAATTTTTGCAGAGTTACACCTTTGTGTTGAAGCATGGAAGTGGGAAATCTAACAAAGTTGTTGATACATTGAGTAGAATAAGGAATTTGTTGACAGAGATGAGACTAATAGTTTTAGGATTTGAGGAGTTGAAGACCTTGTAGGATGATCCGGATTTTGCAAAACCTTGGAAAGCATGTAGAGAAATGATTATGATAGATAGGAGTAAGTGGTTGGATTATTTCATTCAGGATGGGATGTTATTCAGAAGAGTTCAGTTATGTATACCTAGGAGTTCTATGAGGGAAAATTTTATAAAGGAGAAACATAGTTGAGGATTAGCCAGACACTTTGGAGTTGACAAAATAGTAGCATTGGTGAGTGAGCATTACTTCTGGCCCCAGATTCATAAGGATGTTAGGAAATTTGTGCATAATTATAGAATTTGTCAAGTTGCAAAAGGGAGTAGTCAGAATGTGGGATTGTATAAACCTTTGATAGTACCGGTAAGACCTTGGGAGGATATAAGCATGGATTTCATACTTGGATTGCCTAAAACACAGAGACGGAATGATTATATATTTGTGGTGGTGGATACATCCTCAAAGATGTCTCATTTCATACCTTGTAGGAAGACATCAGATGCAGTGCATGTAGCAGACCTATTTTTCAAGGAAGTGGTAAGATTTCATGGATTACCTAAAAACATAGTTTCAAATAGAGATACTAAGTTTGTTGGCTTTTTTGGAGAACACTTTGGAAGAAGATGAAGATAGATTTGGAATTCAATTCTACTTTTCACCCACAGACTGATGGATAGACAGAGGTAGTTAATCAGAGCTTGGAAAATTTACTGAGATGTTTAGTTGGAGACAAAAGTGGAAGATGGGATTTGATTCTTTCACAAGAAGAGTTTTCTTACAATAATTCAATAAACAAGAGTACTGGAAAAACACCCTTTGAGATAGTTACTAGAGCACACCCTAGAGGTATATTAGAGAAGAAATATCTTTAGAGAGGATAAGATAAGTGCAGAAGTAGAAGACTTTGTTGATCACATGGCAACCTTGCATATTCAGGTTAAGTAGCATTTGGAGGACATGAACATCAAGTATAAGGAGAAAGAAGATGACAGGAGAATACATAAGGAATTTTAATTTGGTGATAAAGTGATGGTGTATCTGAGTAAAGAGAGATTCCCAGTTGGAACCTATAACAAGTTGCAAATAAGGAAGTTTGGAGCTTGTCAGATCTTGAGGAAACTAAGTTCTGAAAATGCATATGAAGTGGAGTTACCAAATGATTTGAGTATTTTACCTATATTCAATATTGTTGATCTAAATCATTATCATGACCCAAAATTTAGTGAGAACAGTATTACAAACTTGAAGAAAAAGTTGCCCTGAAAGGAACCGGATCAAATTAAAGACATTTTCGATAGTAGGATTGGGCATAGTACCCAAAGCAATCAATATAAGGAGTATCTTGTGAAGTGGAAAGGCAGACCAGTTGAAGACTCATCTTGGATTTATTAGGTAGAGGTAGATCATCTTGGTTTCCCTCTGACCCCAGTAAAGTGAGAGACTCACTTTTTTTCAACAACCCCGGATGTCTGATGTAGGAGCATCCCCGGTTCTTGGCAATCTATTTACAATTTTAGTATTTCTTTTTGTATTTCCTAGATTTGGCTCACCAAAACTTTTAGATTTGGATTTTTATTAAAGTCGTGATCATCTTCCTTATTCCCAAACCGCGGAGCATTTGGATCATTTTCCAGCAAGTTATCGCTATCAATTTTTGAGATAGTTTTTTGTTACCGATTGCCTGGACCTATTTGCAATGGTGATCTATTGGATCCTTTACATAGCTTGCGAAGCCTTGAGCGTTGATTTTAGTGTTCCTTGGCATCTGGCTGACCTTCCCTTTTATTCTCACTTCGTCCGTTGGATTTTCTGGAGGAATTACATTGTTGGAGGTTGACCTTGTTGGTTTTACACATTAGGTCCTGTTCTTCCAGTTTTGATCCCTTTCTGGGTCGATCGAATAGCCTTGGATCATATAAATAATTATAATATAGCATTATAATATATCCAAGGATTTAGATAGAAGATAAAAGTGAAATCTTAAGTTTGAAGTCCTGATTGTGACCTAATCTATATTTTGAACATGTTTTAGCAGGCCTATGAGATGATTATTGTAACCCGGTTGTTACCAGTTGGTTGTAATCAGTTCTCATGATATAATTCATTTTTTTATGCATTTCCTTCATAATGTCCTTGTGTTTCCATTGTGTTTACTCTTGCTAACCAGTTTGGACTAATCTCTTTGAGGTCCCTCCTAGCCGGTGACTGCACCAGAAACTCAAAAGTGGGGGGAGATAAAAACAAGATGGACTCATCCTCTTATCAGAAGTGGAGAAAAATAAGGATAGGTGGATTGAGATTATGGATGGTGTTCTTGTCCCATACATTTAAAAACTGCATGGTCATGACCCTGGGGTGAAGGAAGGGGTTGTGAATGGTTGGGATAATGGCGTTCTCAGTGTCTATGGTGCAAATTTGAAAATTGATGAGGATATTATTTTGGGTATCACTAGGTTGCAGATGGAGGGGAAGAAGTTCTACAAATACCACAAGGCGATGGAGAAATCCCTCTCTATTTTCTTTGATAAGAAGAGCAAAAGAGATAGGGTTAGGAAAACAACTGATGGGGGCTACAATAGAAAGGACCTGATGAGACATTGGGTTGATGTTGCAAAGGTGATTATGAGGTACACTACCTTGGATGGTCATTTTGTCAGTATCTTTTCTTATTATTTTACTATTTTCAATCATTTCAGACATGATACGAAAATATCTCTATTGTTTTATTTTCTCTCCTCTTTGGAGCATAACCTTTCCAATCATGCTAAAAATAGTGAAAACCCTATTTTACATGAGGGCCTCTTCCTTCTGATTATTAAATATGCTAAAATAAATGAAGTTAAACCCTCACTTGCCCACAAAATTGAAAGTAATCCTGATGTGCATGTTGTGTCAGATACTAAAATAGAGGATGAGTGGAAGTCGAGAGATATGGCTATGGACTTGCGTGACCTTCAAGGGCCGAAAGATGACCCATAGTATAGGCCTTTTGATGAAGAGGGTCCCACTCACTCCTGCCCCCCACCCGCCCCCCCCCCCCTGAAGGTCACTCCTAGCACCCATAGTAGCAAAAAGTGTAAACCATCCCCTTTAAATGCAACCAAAAATAACAAAACCCTTCTTTCCCAGAAGAGAGGTAATGTTATTCCTAAAAATAAAAAGGTAGTGACATCTATGAAGACAAATGATAAAGGGAATAAGGAAATTAAGTTGGATATTCCCCTCAACCTGGACTAGGTGGGCCCTGATAATAGTAAAATTGATGAGGTGGATTTTGATGTGCTTCTGGCTAACTCCACCTCTAGTCAGGACAAGTGTTTTCATTAGGTGACTAATGAAAACCACGTCATTAAACAGGGGATTAATAAAAAATTTAATACCCTCACCAAGACCCTGATGCCTAATAAAACTGAGAAGCTCCTTAAAATGACCCAAAAATTGATTAAAGATGTTAAAGTCATGAAAAAAAGGGGAAGACTCCAAAATCGCCAGTTTGGAGAAAGATGTGGAACACCTTAAGAGAAGTCTCGGGAATGTGGTTGAGATCAGCAAAAAAGCTATGAATAATAGTGCAAAAGGCCTTAAAAAGTTGACTTAAAAAATCATAATCCATAAAGCTCAATAGATCAACAGCATTCTGGCATCTGATACTAAATCTAAAAAGAAAAATCTAGATTCTAATCTAAAAGAATCGGAGGCACGAGTTTCTACAGTCCCATCTACTAGGACAAAGACTAGGAACCAAGAGAAAAGTTCCATGAGGAGCATCATGGAGGAGCTAGAAGATATCAACAAGGAAGTTATTGAGAAAAATGTTTAGATCTTAGATGCTTTTATTTAGCTTTTTGCTTGTTAGCCTGGGCTTTAGTATTTTTTTTTTATTTGGGCTCTGTGGGGTTTTACCCCTATTTCTTTTTCTATTTGGTTTTTAGTTTTGGACTTTTTTGCTAATATTTTGATTTCTCTATACTTGGATTTAGGTTTTGAGTCCCTGTAAAACCTATTTTATCTTAATAAAAAACTAAAGAAAATAGAGAAATAAACAATGGTGCATTTCTAACCTATGAGGTGTATGAGAGTATCTATAAATATGAGATGCTAAAAATCAATAATGGAATTTCCCTAGGATGTTGTCCTTAAATACATAACCTTAAACACATATGTTGAAATATTTTGCATGCATGCTAATAGTTAATAGTCATATTTTAGATTTATTGTTCCTAAAAGGTGAAATTTTAAATTTTGTAATTAGATATTGGAATATGCATAAGTTCTAGCCTAGGGGATGAGACCATAGATGTGATATAGTCTAAGATAGAAAATATACAAAGAGTAGAAACAATGTTGTTTCAAATTGGGAAGTCAGTATATATGAATGCTAGATTCAATATTGATATGAATAAATGCATAAAAAATTCCAAGATAGATAGCCACATTGTGCATTAATAACATCCACCAAAAAAGAGATAATTAGAAACAAAATTGCAAATTATAAAAAAATTATTGTTTATAAAAAGAATTAAGAAAAACTACATAACACTTATGAATGGAGCACTTATTCTCATCATTGATTAGTAGGGGAGAATTATTACTTGTTTTATTGAACATTATTGTAACAATCTTATACAAGGGGAACTTATCCTCATAAATTTAGAGTAGGGGGAATTTGTGTTTTCTTTTGTTGAATTTGGTTACATTCTTATATGGTAGTCTCATGTGATTTCTTATCGAAGTTTGTTGCTTAAACCTTAGGAACATAGGCTTAAATGTTGAACCTGTAATGTTGGAGCTACTACAATTTAGATATCAAACTAAGGTTATGAAACTAAGGATATAAATAAATAACGTAGAGAGATCTACAATAACGTGGTTGATGACCCGGCTTGCTTCAAAATATTTAACCAGTAACCAAAGCCATCGCAATCATCACCATTACTCTGCAACTCTATATTATTGAGTAAATGGGGATCTTTGTCTACATCATCCATGCAGCTCAAGAAATCATCTTCTAGATAGTGTGAAGTGAAATAGTGAGCTTCCCCATTTGAGCTATGCTCCCACATTACATCATATGTGCTTATTTCGGTTGCATAATCCTGCTTTTCAATAATAAATGTATCATCTTCAATATCTAGTGGCTATTGATTATACCCCAGTCGCTCATCAAAGGAATTTATACAACTGGATTCACGCCCATCTAAAGTTGAACTTGAACCTCCATTTATAACCTCACTATCTATACTATTTATAGATGAAAGGCTTCCGCTTGATAGATTGTATGAATCATACAATGTGTTGGAAGAATAAGAGACCAAGGTGGGAGAATCAACCATAGCCTTTGCCTGAATTAGATCAAAATTGCCCTCCTCCATTGCTGGACTTTTCCCACTATAGTGGGAGTAATCAACGGAGATAAGATTGTCCCCCGCCTTGGGTGACTTTGAATGTTAATAAATTTCTTGTTTTTGTAAAGAGTTTAATAAAAATATAATAATATAATAATTATAATTTATTTTTTAAAGCTTTTTGCTTTTGTAAAGAGTTTAATAGAAATATTAGTAAATTAAGAGTACGAATATATTGAAATACAATAACATAATCATATATAATAATAATTCAATATTAATTACAATATCACAATATAATTATGTTTTAACATTACAGGAATTCGGAGTATGGAGAATTAGAATTTAGTCTTAGGTGCTAAGTTGGTTTCGAAATTATATGACAAGCCTAGCTTCTTATGGGCACAAATTATGTTTGCCAAATATTTAAATAATGGACCGAGAGAGTACATTTTTAAAGTTTCAAATTTGCCTTCGGGTTCTGTTATTTGGAATATCCTTTGTAAATGTAGATCAGTTATTTTGCCTCATCTCTCATGGATTGTTCATAATGGTAGAAAGGTCAGATTCTGGGATGCAGTATGGAATGGACACACACCTCTGGTGAATATTAGGGATTGGTCTCCTCTAATCACTATTCTTTCCTCCCTTTGGGGTGTTTTTGTAGCAGATTATTTTGAAATTGTGACTAGTGGGCCCCTTAAGCTAGCTAGATGGAAGTCGATTGATTTCTTAGATGTTGATCAAAGTATGAAATTATATTTTGAGAAGATTTTGGGGGCTAGAATTGTATTTCTTTCTGATTTTGAGGATGAACTTATTTGGACAAAGAATATTTCTGGTAAGTACACTGTTAAAGATGGTTACAACTCTCTTATGGTTGCTAAAGATTTATCATCCTGGCCTTATAAGTTGTTTTGGCATTCAGCTTGTCTTCCTAAAGCTGGACCCTTTGCTTGGTTGGCAGTTCAGGACAGAGTCCTTACAAGTATGAGACTGGATAGGCTTGGTATTACTATTGTTTTCCCTTGTGTCCTTTGTAAAACAAATTTGGAACCTTCTTCACACCTGTTCCTACATTGTGATTATGCTTATGACTGTTGGCAGTGGTTGTTTGAGAAGTTAAATATATCCTTTGTTATTGGTAAGGATTTCATTTCCCATTTTAGATCTTGGCCCTTTATGTTTGCCTCATCTTTTTATGCATGCATTTGGATCATATCTCCATCTATTGTGATTTGATATGTTTGGCTCAAGCGAAACAATAGGATATTTAAAAAAACAAGTTCTCTTGTGTCTGAGGTTCTATTAAAAATTGAGTCTTCAATCTCTAAGGTTGCTTCGTCATTTATTTATAAGAATTTGGAAAATCTTACTTCTTTTTCACACTGGGATAGTAGAGTTACTAGAGTTTGGAAGATGCTGTCAGTTTTACCCTCTCATGGTTCAATTTTAAAAAAGAATAATGCAATAGGTAAGAGATGCTCTGCCAGATGGAAACCTCCTCCGTAGGGGCACTTTAAACTGAATTTTGATGGGGCCTCTCGTGGTAACCCTGGGCCGGCTAGGGTAGGCATGGTAATTTATGATCACAATGCAAATTTTATTTTAGCTAAGTGTCATGCTATTGGTTTTAAAACTAACAATTATGTGGAATTTCATGCTTTGTCTTTAGGATTGGATATGGCAATCTCTTTGGAAATTAAAGAATTAATTATTGAAGGTGATTATATGGTGATTACTCAATGTGTTATGAAAAAGAAATCGAATTGTTGGAATTTGCAGTATATACTTGATCTCATTTTACAAAAATTAGAATTGTTTGAATCTTTCTTGTTATCCCATTGTTACAGAAAAGTTAATAAGATTGTGGATTATTTGGCAAATTTATCCATTGATAGCAATGCTAATCAGTGAGAGGTGGTTGAGGAAATTCTTTCTAGGGTATGGGAAGGTTTGCAACAACAGTTATGTGATTTTCTTGAGTAATGTTGATATAAAATTTTATGATGATAATTATTCCCGCTTTCCCCTTTCATTTCAAGTATTAATGTTTGTTGTCTGGAGGAGAGTTCGAGCTCATGGTATTTGATACAATAGTGGTTTTCCAAAGGTTTTTTGATACTTTCTTTTTTGGTAGGAAGGTTTTTGGCTCATGGGATTTGGCACAGGGCTCTAGAAAATTTTGTCTTCTTCCATTGATAGCAGCTGTGGAGTCTACATTTGAAAATTATCTGATGGGTTTTTTTGGCAAAATGTCATATGGGCTCTATGTAAAACTGATATTATATGTGTTGTGACCGCATTTTGTATGTGGTTTTGGTCAGGGTGTATAAACTGATCCATTAGAAACTATAGGTTTATTTTATGAGCTATGACCAGAGGTTTTCTTCCTAGGGTTCTTTCCTTCGGTATGCTCTTTGAATCCTGTGTAAAAAATAAAAAATATTAATAAAAAAGTTTAGTGGAATAATCCACTGTAAAGCGGAAAATCGCGATCGAACCCTAGTTGCTCTCCCCTCTTCCAACTCCAAGGAGAGAGAAGGGAGATTCACTAGGGTTGATGGTTTTCACTTAGGGGAGAGACTTTACATTCAAAAGAGGGGTTGAAACCCACAAGATCCAATCCCACACAATGCAAGATTGGATGCTAAATGTGTTTCAAGGGTTAAGAAAGTGATGCTACCCTCTTTTGTAAAGAATGTTGATAGAAGAATTAAGCTAGGAATGCATAGAAAGTGAGAAAGATTCGCTTATAAACTGAGATAGGGATATAGGATGAAGCTGCGGACCTAGAATAAGCAATAAAATGTCGATACGGCGCTGTCCTGCAAATTTGAGCAAAAGTTGACAGGACGATGGCGCCCGGCGTGCACACGGTCCTCCGAAAAATCCGCGAAACGAAGGGGGATCTGTTCGTCTCTGCACAAGGATTCCAGATCTTCAATTTCAGCCGCGTACCTGCAACCTACACACAGAAAAGCGAAGACGATTGGGGGGTTAGGGATTAGGGGTTTGCCTTTAGGTCAAACCCCAGTTTTGGAATTAACCAAGAAATGAGAAATGCTGTAAATGTAATGTAAAACAAGTACTAATACCTTGCTGTAAGGATGTTTGTATCCTTATGTGCGAAGGTATAGATGTTGTTGTTTGTTGTATGTTGTATGTTGTAGCATGTAATGTGTTGTAAGTGATCTCCTCTTCAATGGTTGAATCCTTGTCTTGAATGCAACACTTAGCCTTGAATGGAGACTTAGAATGATCAATTGCTTGAAGGAATGCTTGAATGCTTGAGTATAGTTTCCACGCTTTTTCCATCACATCGAATGAAAGAGGAAAATGTAGTTTATATACTTTTCAATTAGGGCTGATAGACTGATTTTCCCGACCTTAGGCCGACCAGGAAAGATAATTTTCCAATTTGCAAACATAAAGACCCGAAGTCCAAAAGAGACCGGGCCCAAAATAGGACCCAGGGATCAGGGCGCTGGGCGCCATGGTCCTGGGGGACCAGGGCGCTGGGCGCTGGGCGCTCTGGTCCCACCTCCCGGGACAGTAGGGTGCAAAGGAGGTTCAGGCCAGGGTGCAAGAAAATGCAGTTTTCAGTGTCATAATCAGGTTTCGGGGTCTCCATTCAGGTTGCGTGTTGCGTCGCCATCGTGAAGACCCAAATGCGGTCAAAATTGCAAGTGTCACAATTTTAGGACGATACATTTAGCCCCCACTTTAGCGGGAGTATAAGCGTATGCTCATACTTCCAGTAAAGTACAAGGAAACAACATTGAAAGACTTTCACCACGTCAAGGAGGCAAGATACACCAAGCCCCCAGTGGACTAAGGATCTTATGACATCGATTGACAAAGTAAAAGGGAAGATCATGAGGGAGAACCATGACTGTCAGTAGTAAGGTTCCCTCACTATGAGTCATGCAAGAAAGATATCAAAAATTTTCAAGGCAAGGTTAAATTTGCCAAGAAATTTTCAAGTATCTTGAAAAGATATGAACGGGATGTATGCCCCCCTACGTTAAAGCGATCGCACACGCCTCACTGGGGGTGATTGCTTTAAGGTAGTGATACATATAAGAAATGAGAAAGGAGCACGTTATCGCAAGGATTTAGCCCCCAAGTGTGAGATAAGCCCAAGGATAATAGACACAAAACACAAAGCATGAGGTGACTTCGCTTTCCTCGGGGTCAGTATGCTGTATGATAATTCATGTATATCATATGTATGTATGTATAATTATTCTTCATTCCCCAATCAAGGAAGGTCACCTAGAAGAAGGGAACACATGTATCTTTTGAGTCAACATGAGAGAGATCGAGAGATCTCAATGCTTTGCATCATCCTCAAGTAGACAACACTAAGGACAACAAATAGAAGAATGAGAATAACATATAGAAGAAGTAACAAAAGAGAGGGGGAGAGAATCTGCTATGCTAATGAAACTAGTCTAGCACGTCATCTACCCCTCGATCTTGTTGATCAATGTTTCGGGAAGGCAGGGAACACGCTAGAGGAGGAACATCCAACACAGCAGATGGAGCTATCACAAGATCCAAACAAGGGCTATGTTCATGTTCCAAGCCACGTTGTTCTTGTCTAGGAGCTAGGATAAGTGCTTTAGAAAATTCGTTAGATAAATGGTTATCAACATCAACAAGTTCATATTCACTATCAGAATGAACAGGAGAAGTATCATTTTCATCATGAATAACATTTTCATCTATATCATCATCAAGATTTATAAAAATAGGATCTTTAACTCGCACAGGATCAAGACCATCATGCATCTTATGTTTAGGAGATTTCGGCTCAATCGTCGGCTGAGGAGAAAATGGAATAATGCTTGTTGAAGGTGTTTTTGGGGATCGCAAAGTTTGAGATCTAAGACGACGCTTTCGCCGGCGTTCACGTGCAGAACGATTTCGTCTAGTTTTAGTAGGAAGTTGAGAAGATTGAGGAGGAGGAATGTTCTCATCCTTATCACTTGGGTGTTTAGGTTGTGGTCTCTTAGGCTGAACAATAGGAGAAGAGGAAGGTCTCTTCTCTCCATAAGAGGAAGGAGGAGGAACTACTCCATATAAGGGAAGAATATTTGGTTTAGGAAGGAGACCAAGTCCATCATGACAAGGAGGGATAGGTCTATTTTTAGGAAGTTTATTAGATATAGGCATAGTCACATCCATAGGGATGGGTTGGGAATCTTCTTGAGGAAAGACATTAGTTTTATCTTTCAAAGGAAGAACTTCCTTCTCAAGAATGATAGGAATGTCAAGTTTGGGTGTTCTAGGTTCACTTAGAGATAGGATCATATCTTTTTTCCACTTTTGATGAGATTTGAAAAGATGATCACTTCGCGGAGGAAGAGATTGGAATTGTTTAGGCCAAAAGTAATCAAGAGGAACGCTAGAAGTTCTTTCAGCTGGTTTAAAGAGACTATGATTGACAGTAACAACTTCACCATTATGGGGAAATTTCAAACACTTGTGAATAGGAGAAGCAATAGCTTTCATGGAAGATAGCCAAGGATAGCCAAGCTTCACACGAAATTGTTCGGAAGATGGAATAATAGCAAAGTCCACATCAAGGGATTTATTACAGACCTCAATAGGTAATGTAATAGAACCAATTGCAGGAGAAGAAAATGCATCAAATAGTTTCACAACCACATTTGTTTCATCATAGATTACTTGATTCAATTGCAAAGTAAAAAGAAATTCTTCAGTAATGACATTAACCATACAAGAAGGATCAATAAGCACTCCACGGCAAGGTGTGTTCTTGACTTTTGCAACTATATATAAAGGACCATCAGGTGCCCTGATAGTTTCACTGGAATCAAATGTGATGGAAGGTTCTTTAGGGATTTTCTGTTGCTCTACAAAATTAATCACATTCGGAGTCATGGACACAAGATCATCAGGTGAGACAGAGGAATCAGTAGTATCAATCGCATTAGAGGTATGAGAAGGTAATGGATCAGTGAAAATCTGAAGATTTTGGTTAGGAGGAGCTACAGATGTATTG
Source organism: Cryptomeria japonica (assembly GCF_030272615.1). NCBI lineage: Eukaryota > Viridiplantae > Streptophyta > Pinopsida > Cupressales > Cupressaceae > Cryptomeria > Cryptomeria japonica. The sequence goes on from NW_026730393.1 coordinate 14,689, forward strand.
CCTTTATCATTCACTCCAGAAATAGAGATAGTATTATTATCAATCAAATCTTGAATTTTCCCCTTTAAAGCAAAACATTTTTCAGTATCATGCCCAGGCTGACGATGAAATTGA
>NW_026730394.1:12500-14698 GCF_030272615.1 Cryptomeria japonica
TTTAGGGTTTAGGGTTTAGGGTTTAGGGTTTAGGGTTTAGGGTTTAGGGTTTAGGGTTTAGGGTTTAGGGTTTAGGGTTTAGGGTTTAGGGTTTAGGGTTTAGGGTTTAGGGTTTAGGGTTTAGGGTTTAGGGTTTAGGGTTTAGGGTTTAGGGTTTAGGGTTTAGGGTTTAGGGTTTAGGGTTTAGGGTTTAGGGTTTAGGGTTTAGGGTTTAGGGTTTAGGGTTTAGGGTTTAGGGTTTAGGGTTTAGGGTTTAGGGTTTAGGGTTTAGGGTTTAGGGTTTAGGGTTTAGGGTTTAGGGTTTAGGGTTTAGGGTTTAGGGTTTAGGGTTTAGGGTTTAGGGTTTAGGGTTTAGGGTTTAGGGTTTAGGGTTTAGGGTTTAGGGTTTAGGGTTTAGGGTTTAGGGTTTAGGGTTTAGGGTTTAGGGTTTAGGGTTTAGGGTTTAGGGTTTAGGGTTTAGGGTTTAGGGTTTAGGGTTTAGGGTTTAGGGTTTAGGGTTTAGGGTTTAGGGTTTAGGGTTTAGGGTTTAGGGTTTAGGGTTTAGGGTTTAGGGTTTAGGGTTTAGGGTTTAGGGTTTAGGGTTTAGGGTTTAGGGTTTAGGGTTTAGGGTTTAGGGTTTAGGGTTTAGGGTTTAGGGTTTAGGGTTTAGGGTTTAGGGTTTAGGGTTTAGGGTTTAGGGTTTAGGGTTTAGGGTTTAGGGTTTAGGGTTTAGGGTTTAGGGTTTAGGGTTTAGGGTTTAGGGTTTAGGGTTTAGGGTTTAGGGTTTAGGGTTTAGGGTTTAGGGTTTAGGGTTTAGGGTTTAGGGTTTAGGGTTTAGGGTTTAGGGTTTAGGGTTTAGGGTTTAGGGTTTAGGGTTTAGGGTTTAGGGTTTAGGGTTTAGGGTTTAGGGTTTAGGGTTTAGGGTTTAGGGTTTAGGGTTTAGGGTTTAGGGTTTAGGGTTTAGGGTTTAGGGTTTAGGGTTTAGGGTTTAGGGTTTAGGGTTTAGGGTTTAGGGTTTAGGGTTTAGGGTTTAGGGTTTAGGGTTTAGGGTTTAGGGTTTAGGGTTTAGGGTTTAGGGTTTAGGGTTTAGGGTTTAGGGTTTAGGGTTTAGGGTTTAGGGTTTAGGGTTTAGGGTTTAGGGTTTAGGGTTTAGGGTTTAGGGTTTAGGGTTTAGGGTTTAGGGTTTAGGGTTTAGGGTTTAGGGTTTAGGGTTTAGGGTTTAGGGTTTAGGGTTTAGGGTTTAGGGTTTAGGGTTTAGGGTTTAGGGTTTAGGGTTTAGGGTTTAGGGTTTAGGGTTTAGGGTTTAGGGTTTAGGGTTTAGGGTTTAGGGTTTAGGGTTTAGGGTTTAGGGTTTAGGGTTTAGGGTTTAGGGTTTAGGGTTTAGGGTTTAGGGTTTAGGGTTTAGGGTTTAGGGTTTAGGGTTTAGGGTTTAGGGTTTAGGGTTTAGGGTTTAGGGTTTAGGGTTTAGGGTTTAGGGTTTAGGGTTTAGGGTTTAGGGTTTAGGGTTTAGGGTTTAGGGTTTAGGGTTTAGGGTTTAGGGTTTAGGGTTTAGGGTTTAGGGTTTAGGGTTTAGGGTTTAGGGTTTAGGGTTTAGGGTTTAGGGTTTAGGGTTTAGGGTTTAGGGTTTAGGGTTTAGGGTTTAGGGTTTAGGGTTTAGGGTTTAGGGTTTAGGGTTTAGGGTTTAGGGTTTAGGGTTTAGGGTTTAGGGTTTAGGGTTTAGGGTTTAGGGTTTAGGGTTTAGGGTTTAGGGTTTAGGGTTTAGGGTTTAGGGTTTAGGGTTTAGGGTTTAGGGTTTAGGGTTTAGGGTTTAGGGTTTAGGGTTTAGGGTTTAGGGTTTAGGGTTTAGGGTTTAGGGTTTAGGGTTTAGGGTTTAGGGTTTAGGGTTTAGGGTTTAGGGTTTAGGGTTTAGGGTTTAGGGTTTAGGGTTTAGGGTTTAGGGTTTAGGGTTTAGGGTTTAGGGTTTAGGGTTTAGGGTTTAGGGTTTAGGGTTTAGGGTTTAGGGTTTAGGGTTTAGGGTTTAGGGTTTAGGGTTTAGGGTTTAGGGTTTAGGGTTTAGGGTTTAGGGTTTAGGGTTTAGGGTTTAGGGTTTAGGGTTTAGGGTTTAGGGTTTAGGGTTTAGGGTTTAGGGTTTAGGGTTTAGGGTTTAGGGTTTAGGGTTTAGGGTTTAGGGTTTAGGGTTTAGGGTTTAGGGTTTAGGGTTTAGGGTTTAGGGTTTAGGG
>NW_026730395.1:0-14624 GCF_030272615.1 Cryptomeria japonica
GGCGCACATCATGCTCTTAGAAAGTCAATTTGAAGCTTTTGCCTTGAAAGCCCCGTAATTGACTTGGTTTTGCTCCTGATCTGCTTCTGGATTTGGATCCACCCCCTATCGCCCTGAGAAGAGTAGGGGGCACGAATTCTGGTACTTCAATGGGTACTTCAACAGGTCGGCCCTACTATCTATAGGCAACTATGGAATCTCCAACAGGATCTGGATCTCTATCTCAATATCGATCCAAAACTAGTGCCGCCGCTTCAGAAAAGTTATTATTTACCACCTTAGCCACTTATTCTGAAGCTGATGAGTCAACTCGGTTAGCTGCGAGTGCCTTTGCGATATATAAGCTGCGGGCACTATGTCAATGAGGTATCTCTAAGGTCGGGTTCTGGCATCTTGATTTGCAAGCACCGGTTTTGGAGCATCAAAATTAGTTTTTTGAGGCACAACAAAGTTTCAAGATGCAAGCCCCGATTCTAGAGCCAGTAGCATCAAAATTCAATTTTGATGCACATTGTCCTCTCAGAACCCTGTTTTAAAAATTGTGCCTCAAAATCCCCAGTTTTGGAGCATCAAAATCGATGTTTGGAGGTACAACAAGGTTTCAAGATGCAAGTCCAGATTCTGGAGCTGGTAACGTCAAAATTTGATTTTGACGCACATCGTGCTCTTAGAACTTTGTTTTGGAGCTTATGTCTCAAAATCTTCGGTTTTGAAGCATCCAAATTAGTTCTATCAAAACATGATTTTGATGCACATCGTGCTCTTAGAACCTCATTTCGGAGCGTGTGCCTCAGAAGCTCCAGTTTCAAAACATCAAAATCAATGTTTAAAGGCACAAGAAGGTTTCAAGACACAAGTCCCGATTCTCAGCTGATAGCGTCAAACCACGATTTTGACAAACATGGTGTTCTTAGAACTCATTTCGGATGTTGTTCCTCAAAAGCCTCATTTTTGGAGCATAAAATTTAGTGTTTGGCGGCACAACAATTTTCAAGACACAAGTCCCAATTCTAGAGTCAGTAGCATCAAAACGCAATTTTGATGTACATCATGCTCTTAGAACCTCATTTCAGAGCTTGTGCCTTGAAAGCCCTGATTTTGGAAAATCAAAATCAACGTTTTGAGGCACAACAAGGTTTGAAGAATCAAGTCCCTATTCGGAGCCTGTAGCGTGAAAATTATATTTTGGGTGCACATCATTCTCTTAGAAGCTCATTTCGGAGTTTGTGCCTCGACAGACCCGAGTTTCGGAGCATCAAATCATTGTTTAGAGGCACAAAAAGGTTTCAAGATGCAAGTCCCGATTCTAGAGTCAATAGGGTCAAATCTGATTTTGGCGCACATCGTGCTCTTAAAACCTCATTCGAAGCTTGTGCCTCGAAAGATGCAAGCCTCGATTCTAGATCTAGTAGCATCAAAATTTAATTTTGGTGTACATTGTGCTCGTAGAACTGTGTTTTAGAAATTGTGTCTCAAAAGCCCCAGTTTTGGAGCATCAAAATCGATGTTTGGAGGCACAACAAGGTTTCAAGATACAAGCCCCGATTCTACAGCCAGTAGAATCAAAATTCAATTTTGATGCACATTATGCTCTTGGAACTCTGTTTTAGAAATTGTGCCTCAACAGTCCCAGTTTTGGAGCATCAAAATTGATGATTGGAGGCACAACAAGGTTCAAGATGCACGTCCTAATTCTGAAGCTGGTTGATTTTGATGCACATCGTGCTCTTAGAACCTTGTTTTGGAGCTTATGCCTCAAAATCATTGGGTTTTGAAGCATCAAAATTGGTGTCTGTAGGCACAATAAGCTTTCAAGACACAAGTCCCAATTTCCAGAGTCGGTAGCGTCAAAACGCAATTTTGATGTACATCATGTTCTTAGAACCTCATTTCGGAGCTTGTGCCTTGAAAGCCCTGATTTTGGAACATCAAAATCAATGTTTTTGAGGCACAACAAGGTTTCAAGAAGCAAGTCCTTATTCTAGAGCCTGTAGCGTCAAAATTTTATTTTGACGCACAATATTCTCTTAGAAGCTCATTTCGGAGCTTGTGCCTCGAAAGACCCAGTTTTGGAGCATCAAAATCAATATTTGGAGGCACAACCTTGTTTTGGAGCTTATGCCTCAAAATCTTCAGTTTCGAAGCATCGAAATTTGTGTTTGGAGGGCACAACAAGCTTTCAAAATGCAAGTCCCTATTCAGGAGCCTGTAGTGTCAAAATGTGATTTTGATGCACAGCATGCTCTTAGAACCTCGTTTCGGAGCATGTGGCTCAAAAGCTCCATTTTTAGAAAATGAAAATCAATGTTTAAAGTCACAACAAGGTTCAAGACACAAGTCCTGATTTTCAAGCTAATTGCATCAAAACACGATTTGAAAACATGGTGTTCTTAGAACTTCATTTAGGAGGTCGTGCCTCAAAAACCTCATTTTTGGAGCATAAAAATTAGTGTTTGGAGGCAAAACAAGGTTTCAAGATACAAGTCCCTATTCGGGAGCCTGTAGTGTCAAAATGTGATTTTGATCCACATCGTGCTCTTAGAACCTCATTTCGGAGCGTGTGGCTTGAAAGTTGTAGTTTCAAAACATCAAAAGCAATGTTTAAAGGCACAACAAGGTTTCAAGACACGAGTCCCGATTCTCAAGCTAATAGCATCAAAACACTATTTTGACAAACATCAAAATCAAAGTTTTGGGGCACAACAACGTTTCAAGAAGCAAGTCCCTAAGGTCAGGTTCTGCCTCTCGATTTGCAGGCACCGATTTTGGAGAATCAAAATCAGTTTTTTGAGGCACAACAAGGTTTTCAAGATGCAAGCCCCTATTCTAGAGCCAGTAGCATCAAAATTCAATTTTGATGCACATTGTCCTCTTAGAACCCTGTTTTAAAAATTGTGCCTCAAAATCCCCAGTTTTGGAGCATCAAAATCGATGTTTGCTTTCAAGATGCAAGTTTGTATTCCAGAGCCTGTAGTGCCAAAACATGATTTTGATGCACATCGTGCTCTTAGAACCTCATTTCGGAGGTTGTGCCTCAAAATCCTCGTTTTTGGAGGCACAACAAGGTTTCAAGACACAAGTACAAATTTTATTGTCGATGGCATCAAAATGCAATTTTGATGTACATCATGCTCTTAGAAGCTCATTTCAGAACTTGTGCCTTGAAAGCCCTGATTTTGGAGCTTGTAGCGTCAAAATTCTATTTTGGCACACATCATTCTATTATAAGCTCATTTCGGAGCTTGTGCCATGAAAGACCCAGTTTTGGAGCATCAAAATCAATGTTTGGAGGCACAACAAGGTTTCAAGGTACAAGTCCTGATTCTAGAATCAATAGCGTCAAAATCTGATTTTGGCGCACATCGTGCTCTTAGAACCTCATTGCGAAGCTTGTGCCTCGAAAGCCCCAATTTCGGAGCATCAAAATCAATGTTTTGAGGCACAACAAGGTTTTAAGATGCAAGCCTAGATTCTATAGCCAGTAGCATCAAAATTCTATTTTGATGCACATTGTGCCTCAAAAGCCCCAGTTTTGGAGCATCAAAATCGATGTCTGGAGGCATAACAATGGTTCAAGATGCAAGTCTTGATTTTTGAGTTGGTAGAGTCAAAATTTGATTTTGATGCACATTGTACTCTTAGAACCTTGTTTTGGAGCTTATGCCTCAAAATCTTTGGTTTCCAAGAATCAAAATTCGTGTTTGGAGGCACAACAAGCTTTCAAGATGCAAGTCCCTATTTCGGAACCCGTAGTGTCCAAACATGATTTTGATGCACATCGTGCTCTTAGAACCTCGTTTCAAAGCGTGTGGCTCGAAAGCTCCAGTTTCAAAACATCAAAATCAATGTTTAAAGGCACGACAAGGTTTCAAGACACAAGTCCCTATTCTCAAATTGATAGCATCAAAACATGATTTTGACAAACATGGTGTTCATAGAACCTCCTTTCTTAGCTTGTGCCTCAAAAGCCTCATTTTTTTACCATAAAAATTAATTTTTGGAGGCACAACAAGGTTTCAAGACACAAGTCCCAATTCTAGAGTCAGTAGCGTCAAAACACAATTTTGATGTACATCGTGCTCTTAGAACGTCATTTCGGAGCTTGTGCCTTGAAAGTGCTGATTTTGGAACATCAAAATCAATGGTTCGAGGCACAACAAGGTTTCAAGAAGCAAGTCCCTATTCCGGAGCCTGTAGCGTCAAAATTCCATTTTGACACACATCATTCTCTTAGAAGCTCATTTCGGAGCTTGCGCCTCAAAAGACCCAATTTTGGAGCATCAAAATCAATGTTTGATGGCACAACAAGGTTTCAAGATGCAAGTCCCGATTCTAGAATCAATTCAGTCATATAATTTTGGCGCACATTGTGCTCTTAGAAGCTCATTTTGAAGCTTGTGCCTCACCTTTTCAAAGCATCAAAATCATTGTTTTGAGGCACAACAAGGTTTCAAGATGCAAGCCCCGATTCTAGAGCCATCAAAATCCTCTTAGAAGCTCATTTCGGAGCATGTACCTTGATGCAAGCCCCGATTCTAGAGCTAGTAGCATCAAAATTCAATTTTGATGGACATTGTCCTCTTAAAACCCTGTTTGAAAAATTTTGCCTCAAAATCCCTAGTTTTGGAGCATCAAAATCGATGTTTGGAGGCACAACAAGCTTTGAAGAGGCAAGTCCATTTTCCAAAGCCTTTAGTGTCAAAACGTGATTTTGATGCACATCGTGCTCTTAGAACCTCGTTCCGGAGTGTGTCGCTCGAAAGCTGCAGTTTCCAAATATCAAAATCAATGTTTAAAGGCGCAACAAGGTTTCAAGACACAAGTCCCGATTCTAAAGTTGATAGCGTCAAAAAATGAGTTTTACAAACATGGTGTTCTTAGAACCTCATTTCGGAGGTTGTGCCTCAAAAGCCTCATTTTTGGAGTTTAAAAATTAGTGTTTTGAGGCACAATAATGTTAATAGACACAAGTTCCAATTCCAGAATCAGTAGCGTCAAAACGCAATTTTGATGTAGATTGTGCTCTTAGAACCTCATTTCAAAGCTTGTGCCTTGAAAGCCCTGATTTTAGAGCATTAAAATCAATGTTTTGAGGCACAACAAGGTTTCAAGTAGCAAGTCCCTATTCTACAGCCTGTAGCATCAAAATTCCATTTTAATGCACATCATTCTCTTAGAAGTTCATTTCGGAGCTTATGCCTCACAAGACCCAGTTTTGGAGCATCAAAATCAATGTTTGGAGGCACAACAAGGTTTCAAGATACTAGTCTTGATTCTACAGTCAATAGCGTCAAAATATGATTTTGGCACACATCATGGTCTTAGAACCTCATTTTGAAGCTTGTGCCTCGAAAGCCCCAGCTTTGGAGCACCAAAATAAGTGTTTTGAGGCACAACAAGGTTTCAAGATGTAATCCCCGATTCTAGAGCTAGTAGCATCAACATTCAATTTTGATGCACATTGTGCTCTTAGAACCCTGTTTTAGAAATTGTGCCTCAAAAGCCCCAGTTTTGAAGCATCAAAATTTGATTTTCACGCACATCGTTCTCTTAGAACCTTGGTTTGGAGCTTATGCCTCAAAATTGGTGTTTGGAGGCACAACAAGCTTTCAAGATGCAAGTGCCTATTTTGGAGCCTGTAGTGACAAAACGTGATTTTGATGCACATCATGCTGTTAGAACCTCGTTTGAGAGCGTGTGGCTCGAAAGCTCTAGTTTCAAAACATGAAAATCAATGTTTAAAGGCACAATAAGGTTTCAAGACACAAGTCTTGATTCTCAAGGTGATAGCGTCAAAACATGATTTTGACAAACATGGTGTTCTCAGAACCTCATTTTAGAGGACTAGCCTCAAAAGCCTCGTTTTTGGAGCATAAAAATTAGTGTTTGGAGGCACAACAAGGTTTCAAGACACAAGTCCCAATTCCATAGTCGGTAGCATAAAAACGCAATTTTGATGTAAATCGTGCTCTTAGAACCTCATTTCGGAGCTTGTGCCTTGAAAGCCCTGATTTTGGAGCATCAAAATTAATGTTTTGAGGAACAACAAGGTTTCAAGAAGCAAATCCCTATTCCAGAGCCTATAGCGTCAAAATTTCATTTTGACGCACATGATTCTCTTAGAAGCTCATCTCCGAGATTGTGCCTCGAAAGACCAAGTTTTGAAGCATCAAAATCAATGTTTGGACGCACAACAAGGTTTCAATATGCACTTTCCGATTCTATAGTCAATAGCATCAAAATCTAATTTTGGCGCACATCGTGCTCTTAGAACCTCATTTCGAAGCTTGTGCCTCAAAAACCCCAGTTTCGGAGCATCAAAATCAATGTTTTGAGGCACAACAAGGTTTCAAGATGCAAGCCCCGATTCTAGAGCCAGTAGCATCAAAATTTGATTTTGATTCTCATTGTGCTCTTAGAACAATTTCTTAGAAATTGTGCCTCAAAAGCCCCAGTTTACAGAGCATCAAAATTGATGTTTGGAGGCACAACAAGGTTTCAAGATGGAAGTCCTCATTCTAGAGCCGCTAACATCAAATTTTGACGTTACCGGCTACAGAATTAGGACACTAATTTTTATTCTCCAACAGTGAAGCTTTTGAGGCACAACCTCCAAAATGAGATTCTAAGAACACCATGTTTGTAAAAATTGTGTTTTGACGCTATCAGCTTGACAATCGGGATTTGTGTCTTGAAACATTGTTGTGCCTTTAAGCATTGATTTTGATGTTTGGAAACTGGAGCTTTCGAGCCACACACTCCAAAAAGAGATTCTAAGAGCACGATGTGCATCAAAATCATGTTTTGACACTATAGGCCCCGGAATAGGAACTTGCATCTTGAAAGCTTATTGTGCCTCCAAACACCAATTTTGATTATTTGAATCTAACTATTTTGAGGCATAAGCTCCAAAACAAGGTTCTAAGAGCACGATGTGCATCAAAATCAAATTTTGATGCTACCGGCTACAAAATCAAGACTTGCATCTTGAAACATTATTGTGTCTCCAAACATCGACTTTTATTGTCCAAAACTGGGGTTTTTGAGGCACAATTTCTAAAAACAGGGTGCTAAGAGCACAATGTGCATCAAAATTAAATTTTGATGCTACTGGCTCTAGAATCGGGGCTTGCATCTTGAAACCTTGTTGTGCCTCAAAACACCAATTTTGATGCTGCAAAACCAGTGCTTTCGAGGCACAAGCTTCGAAATGAGGTTCTAAGAGCATGATGTGTGCCAAAATCAGATTTTGATGCTATTGACTCTAGAATCGGGACTTGCATCTTGAAACCTTGTTGTGCCTCCAAACATTGATTTTGATGCTCCAAAACTGGGTCTTTCAAGGCAAAAGCCCTGAAATGAGTTTCTAAGATTTAGTTTCGACGCTACAGGCTCTGGAATATGGACTTGCTTCTTGAAAAGTTGTTGTGCCCCAAAACATTGATTTTGATGTTCCAAAATCAGGGCTTTCGAGGCACAAGCTTCGGAATAAGGTTCTAAGAGCACGATGTACATCAAAATTGCGTTTTGATGATACCGATTCTAGAATTGGGATTTGTGTTTTGAAACCATGTTGTGCCTCCAAACACTAATTGTTATGCTCCAAAAATTAAGGCTTTCACGTCACAAGCTCTGAAATGAGGTTCTAAGAGCACGATGTACATCAAAATTGCGTTTTGACGCTACCCACTCTAGAATTGGGACTTGTGTCTTGAAACCTTGTTGTTCCTCCAAACACTAACTTTTATGCTCCAAAAATGAAGCTTTTGAGGCACAACCTATGGAATGAGGTTCTAAAAACACCATGTTTGTAAAAATTATGTTTTGACGCTATCAGCTTGACAATCGGGACTTGTCTCTTGAAACCTTGTTGTCGCTTTAAGCATTGATTTTGATGTTTGGAAACTAGAGCTTTCGAGCCACACGCTCCAAAACAAGATTCTAAGAGCACGATGTGCATCAAAATCACATTTTGACACTAGAGGCCCTGGAATAGGAACTTGCATCTTGAAAGTTTGTTGTGCCTCCAAACACCAATTTTGATGATTTGAAATTGAAGATTTTGTGGCATAAGCTCCAAAACAAGGTTCTAAGAGCACGATGTGAGTGAAAATCAAATTTTGATGCTACCGTCTCCAGAATCAGGACTTGCATCTTGAAACCTTGTTGTGCCTCCAAACATCAATTTTCATGCTCCAAACCTAGGACTTTTGAGGCATAATTTCTAAAACAGGGTTCTAAGAGCACAATGTGCATCAAAATTGAATTTTTAAGCTATTGGCTCTAGAATCGGGGCTTGCATCTTGAAATCTTGTTGTGCCTCAAAACACTGATTTTGATGCTCTGAAACTGGGGCTTTCGAGGCACAAGCTTCGAAATGAGGTTCTAAGAGCACGATGTGCGCCAATATCATATTTTGACGCTACTGAATCTAGAATCGGGACTTGCATCTTGAAAACTTGTTGTGTCTCAAAAAATTGATTTTGATGCTCCAAAACGAGGCCTTTCGAGGCACAAGCTCTGAACTGAGCTTCTAAGAGAATGATGTGCGTCAAAATATAATTTTAGCGCTATAGGATCCGAAATAGGGACTTGCTTCTTGTAACCTTGTTGTGCCTCAAAACTTTGATTTTGATGTTCCAAAATCAAGGCTTTGAAGGCACGAGCTCCGAAATGAGGTTCTAAGAGCACAATTTACATAAATTTTATGTTTTGATGCTACCAACTCTAGAATTGGGATTTGTGTCTTGAAACATTGTTGTGCCTCCAAACACTAATTTTTATGCTCCAAAAATGAGGCTTTTGAGGCACAACCTCCGAAATGAGGTTCTAAGAACACCATGTTTGTCAAAATCATGTTTTGTCGCTATCAGCTTGAGAATTGGGACTTATGTCTTGAAACCTTGTTGTCCCTTTAAACATTAATTTTGATGTTTTGAAACTGGAGCTTTTGAGCCACACGCTCCAAAACGAGGTTCTAAGAGCACAATGTGCACCAAAATCACGTTTTGATACTACAGGCTCAGGAATAGACACTTGTGTCTTGGAAGCTTGTTGTGCCTCCAGACACCAATTTGGATGCTATGGAACCGAAGATATTGAGGCACAAGATCCAAAACAAGGTTCTAAGAGCACGATGTGCATCAAAATCAAATTCTGACACTACAGGCTCCAGAATGAGGACTTGCATCTTGAAACCTTGTTGTTCCTCCAAACATCGATTTTGATTCTCCAAAACTGGGACATTCGAGGCACAATATCTAAAACAGGGTTCTAAGAGCACAATGTGCATCAAAATTGAATTTTGATGCTACTGGCTCTATAATTGGGGCTTGCATCTTGAAACCTTGTTGTTCCTCAAAACACTGATTTTGATGCTCTGAAACTGGGTCTTTCGAGGCATCAAAATCACGTTTTGACACTACAGGCTCCGGAATAGGAACTTGCGTCTTGAAAGCTCGTTGTGCCTCCAAACACCAATTTTGATGCTTCGAAACCGAAGGTTTTAAGGCGTAAGCTCCAAAACAAGGTTCAAAGAGCACGATGTGCATGAAAATCAAATTTTGACGCTTGACACTACAGGCCTCGGAATAGGAACTTGCGTCTTGAAAGCTTGTTGTGTCTCCAAACACCAATTTTGATTTTTTGAAACTGAAGATTTTGAGGCATAAGCTCCAAAACAAGGTTCTAAGAGCACGATGTGCATTAAAATCAAATTTTAACGCTACCGGCTCCAGAATCAGGACTTATATCTTGAATCCTTATTTTGCCTCAAAACATCGATTTTGATGCTAAAAAACTGGTGCTTTTAGGCACAATTTCTAAAATAGGGTTCTAAGAGCACAACGTGCATAAAAATGGAATTTTGATGCTACTTGCTCTAGAATCGGGGCTTGCATCTTGAAACCTTGTTGTGCCTCAAAACACTGATTTTGATGCTCTAAAACCAGGGCTTTCGAGGCACAAGCTTCGAAATGAGGTTCTAAGAGCACGATGTGCGCCAAAATCATATTTTTATGCTATTGACTCTAGAATCGGGACTTGCATCTTGAAACCTTGTTGTGCCTCCAAACATTGATTTTGATGCTCCAAAACTGGGTCTTTTGAGGCACAAGCTCCGAAATGAGCTTCTAAGAGAATGATGTGCATCAAAATGGAATTTTAACGCTACAGGCTCCGGAATACGGACTTGCTTCTTGAAAAGTTGTTGTGCCCCAAAACATTGATTTTGATGTTCCAAAATCAGGGCTTTCACGTCACAAGCTCCAAAATGAGGTCATAAGAGCACGATGTACATCAAAATTGCATTTTGACGCTACCCTCTCTAGAATTGGGACTTGTGTCTTGAAACCTTGTTGTGCCTCCAAAAACTCATTTTTATGCTCCAAAAATGAAGCTTTTGAGGCACAACTTCCGAAATGAGGTTCTAAGAACACCATGTTTGTAAAAATTGTGTTTTGACGCTATCATATTGACAATCGGGACTTGTGTCTTGAAACCTTGTTGTGCCTTTAAGAATTGATTTTGATGTTTGGAAACTAGAGCTTTTGAGCCACATGCTCCAAAACGAGATTCTAAGAGCACGATGTGCATAAAAATCATGTTTTGACACTACAGGCCCCGGAATAGAAACTTGCTTCTTGAAAGCTTGTTGTGCCTCTAAACACTAATTTTGATGATTTGAAACTGAAGATTTTGAGGCATAAGCTCCTAAACAAGGTTCTAAGAGCACGATGTGTGTCAAAATCAAATTTTAATGCTAACGGCTCCACAATCAGGACTTGCATCTTGAAACCTTATTGTGCCTCCAAACATCAAGTTTGATGCTCCAAAACTGGGGCTTTTGAGGCACAATTTCTAAAACAGGATTTTAAGAGCACAGTGTGCATAAAAATTGAATTTTGATGCTACTGGCTCTAGAATTGGAGCTTGCATCTTGAAACTTTGTTGTGCATCAAAACAATGATTTTGATGCTACGAAACTGGAGCTTTCGAGGCACAAGTTTTGAAATGAGGTCCTAAGAGAATGATGTGCGCCAAAATCAAATTTTGATGCTATTGACTCTAGAATCACGACTTGCATCCTGAAAATCTTGTTGTGCCTCCAAACATTGATTTTGATGATCCAAAACTAGGTCTTTCAAGGCACAAGCTTCGAAATGAGGTTCTAAGAGCATGATGTACATCAAAATTGTGTTTTGACACTACCGATAATGGAATTGAGAATTGTGTCTTGAAACCTTGTTGTGCCTCCAAACACTAATGTTTATACTCCAAAAATGAGGCTTTTGAGGTACGACCTCCGAAATGAGGTTCTAAGAACACCATGTTTGTCAAAATCGGGACTTGTGTTTTGAAACCTTATTGTGCCTTTAAACATTGATTTTGATGTTTTGAAACTTGAGCTTTTGAGCCACATGCTCCAAAATGAGGATCTAAGAGCATGATGTGCATCAAAATCACGTTTTGACACTACAGGCTCTGGAATAGGGACTTACGTCTCAAAAGCTTGTTGTGCCTCCAAAGACCAATTTTGAGGCATAAGCTCCGAAACAAGGTTCTAAGACCATGACGTGCGTCACAATGAAATTTTGATGCTACCTGCTCCAAATTCAGGACTTGCATATTTAAACCTTGTTGTGCCTCCAAACGTCGATTTTGATGCTCCAAAACTAGGGTTTTTGAGGCACAATTTTAAAACAGGGTTCTAAGAGCACAATGTGCATAAAAATGGAATTTTGATGCTATTGGCTAAAGAATCGGGGCTTGCATCTTGAAACTTTGTTGTGGCTCAAAACACTGATTTTGATTTTCTGAAACTAGGGCTTTCGAGGCACAAGCTTCGAAATGAGGTTCTAAGAGCTCGATATGCGCAAAAATTAGATTTTGATGCTATTGACTCTACAATCGGGACTTGAATCTTGAAACCTTGTTGTGCTTGCAAACATTGATTTTGATGCTCCAAAACTGGGTCTTTCGAGGCACAAGCTCTGAAATGAGCTTCTAAGAGAATGATCTGCGTCAGAATGGAATTTTTACGCTGTAGGCTCTGGAATATAGACTTGCTTCTCGAAAAGTTGTCGTGCCCCAAAACATTGATTTTGATGTTCCAAAATCAGGGCTTTCAACGCACAAGCTCTAAAATGAGGTTATAAGAGCACAATGTACATCAAAATTGTGTTTTGATGATACTGATTCTAGAATTGGGACTTGTGTCTTGAAACCGTCTTGTGCTTCCAAACACTAATTTTTATGCTCCAAAAAATGAGGCTTTTGAGGCACAACCTTGGAAATGAGGTCCTAAGAGAATGATGTGCGTCAAAATAGAATTTTGAGGCTATAGGCTACAGAATAGGGACTTGCCTCTTGAAACCTTGTTGTGCCTGCAAATGTTGATTTTGATGTTCCCAAGTCAAGGCTTTCACGTCACAAGATCCAAAATGAGGTTCTAAGAGCACGATGTACATCAAAATTGCTTTTTGATGCTACCCACTCTAGAATTGGGACTTGTGTCTTGAAACCTTGTTGTGCCTCCAAACACTAATTTTTATGCTCCAAAAATGAAGCTTTTGAGGCATAACCTTTGAAATGAGATTCTAAGAACACCATGTTTGTAAAAATTGTGTTTTAACGCTATCATATTGACAATCAGGACTTGTGTCTTGAAACCTTGTTGTGCCTTTAAGCATTGATTTGAAACTGAATATTTTGAGGCATAAGCTCCAAAACAAGGTTATAAAAGAATGATGTGCGTCAAAATCAAATTTGGATGCTACCATCTCCAGAATAAGGACTTGCATCTTGAAACCTTATTGTGCCTCCAAACATCAATTTTGATCCTCCAAACCTAGGGCTTTTGAGGCACAATTTCTATAACAGGGTTCAAAGAGCACAATGTGCATCAAAATTGAATTTTGATGCTACTCATTCTAGAATCGGGGCTTGCATCTTGAAACCTTGTTGTGCCTCAAAACACTAATTTAGATGCTTTGAAACCGGGGCTTTCAAGGCACAAGCTTCGAAATGCGGTTCTAAGAGCGCGATGAGTGCCAAAATCAGATTTTGATGCTATTGACTCTAGAATCGAGGACTTGCATCTTGAAACCTTGTTGTGCCTCCAAACATTGACTTTGATGCTCCAAAACTGTGTCTTTCGAGGTACAAGCTCCAAAATGAGCTTCTAAGAGCACGATGTACATTAGAATTTCGTTTTGATGCTACCAATTTTGGAATTAGGACTTGTATCTAGAAACCTTGTTGTGCCTCCAAACACTAATTTTTATGCTCCAAAAATGAGGCTTTTGAGGCACGACCTCCGAAATGAGGTTCTAAGAACACCATGTTTGTCAAAATTGTGTTTTGACGCTATCAGCTTGAGAATCGGGACTTGTGTCTTGAAAACCAGTTGTGCCTTTAAACATTGATTTTGATGTTTTGAAACTGGAGCTTTCGAGCCACACACTCCAAAATGAGGTTCTAAGAGCACGATTTGCATCAAAATCACGTTTTGACACTACAGGCTCTGGAATAGGGACTTACATCTTGAAAGCTTGTTGTGCCTCCAAACACCAATTTTGATGCTTTGAAACCGATGATTTTGAGGCATAAGCTCCAAAACAATGTTTTAAGAGCATGACGTGCATCACAATCAAATTTTGATGCTACCAGCTCCAGAATCAGGACTTGCATCTTGAAACCTTGTTGTCCCTCCAAACGTCGATTTTGATGCTCCAAAACTGGGGCTTTTGAGGTAAAAATTTCTAAAAACTGGGTCTTTCGAGGAACATTGAATTTCATGTTTTGAAACTGGAGCTTTCAAGGCACACGTTTCGAAATGACGTTCTAAGAGCACGATGTGCATCAAAATCATGTTATGACACTATAGCCTCCGGAATAGGAACTTGCGTCTTGAAAGCTCGTTGTGCCTCCAAACACAAATTTTTTGATGCTCCAAAATCAAATATTTTGAGGCCTAAGCTCCAAAACAAGCTTCAAAGAGCACGATGTGCGTCAAAATTAAATTTTGACGCTAGACACTACAGTCCTCGGAATAGGAACTTGCATCTTGAAAGCTTGTTGTGCCTCCAAACACCAATTTTGATTATTTGAAATTGAAGATTTTGAGGCATAAGCTCCAAAACAAGGTTCTAAGAGCACGATGTGCATCAAAATCAAATTTTAAGGCTACCGGCTCCAGAATTAGGACTTACATCTTGAATCCTTATTTTGCCTCAAAACGTCGATTTTGATGCTCAAAAACTGGTGCTTTTAGGCACAATTTCTAAAATAGGGTTCTAAGAGCACAATGTGCATAAAAATGGAATTTTGATGCTACTGGCTCTAGAATCAGGGCTTGCTTCTTGAAACCTTGTTGTGCCTCAAAACACTGATTTTGATGCTCTGAAACGAGGGCTTTCGAGGCATAAGCTCCAAAACAAGGTTCTAAGAGCACGATGTGCATCAAAATCAAATTCTGACACTACCGGCTCCAGAATGAGGACTTGCATCTTGAAACCTTTTTGTTCGTCCAAACATCAATTTTGATTCTCCAAAACTGGGGCTTTTGCGGCACAATATCTAAAACAATGTTCTACGAGCATAATGTGCATCAAAATTAAATTTTG
>NW_026730396.1:0-14592 GCF_030272615.1 Cryptomeria japonica
GAAGGCCCCACTGGAACTATGTCTGCACTTCTATCACTGTTGTGTACATAAAAGTAAGTGAATTTTTTTTGTTTTTGCATGATTTCAAATGATTTAATTGTTGTTTTTAGTAGTTTTTTGTTTTTGCATGGTTTCAAATGATTGAATTGTGATTGTTTAATAGTTTGATTCCAAAAAATAGTTATAAGATGCATATTTATGGTTATTTGTTATTTATGAGCTTTTCTTTACATATATATGTAATATGATTCTATTTAGGTCAATCGATCTCAACCATGGGAAAGAACAAGCGAGGAATGATGGAACAATGAGAGGCTCAAAAGGAAAGACAAAGGCAATGTATGAAGAAATTGCGTGACATAAGAACAATGAGAGAAGAAGGTATGTCAAACTCAACATCTCAATTCAATTTACCAAATGAATATAATGCACCTAATGCAATTGAAGAAGAAACATTTGATACGTTTGAACATAATGCAATTGAAGAATAAACATTTGATAATTTACCATTTGAACCTAATGCAATTGAAGAAGAAACATTTGATAATTTACCATTTGAACCTAATGCAATTGAAGAAGATACTGCATTGAATAATCAATTAAATGATCAACATATTACACCTTCTCTACTTGATGAATTGAATGTACATAATGCACCGATGTTAACACCTCCTAGAATCATTTGTAGGAAACAAAAGTATCTAATTGACATTGATGAGAATATATTGAAGTCAATGCCCAATAAAATGAATGAATGAAATTGTAGGAGAATGGTTAAAAGAATATGGCAAAACTATTTTAAAAACTTAAATCAAACCACAAGATGTCAATTAATTGTTCAAATGATTAAAAATTTGAATTTTAGAGAGACAATGAAAATTCTAGGCCTAAGATCATCTGAAAGTAATAGTGAAAGAACTATTGTCAGAAATCTATTTGATGCATATCAATCTATTGGTTCAAAATCACATAGTAAAGATTCTAATGCTACTCGACGTGTCATTACATCAACCATAATGAGCAAGAAAATAAAAAAAGATTGTTTGATAAGTAAAATAAGTAAGTCATTAAATGTTAGTAGAACAACATTAAGTAAAGCATTAAAGAGGCGAGAACAAATAGAGGAACCTAACAATAATTCTCTTTGGGCATTCTCGGGTAGACTACCACGCAAAGATAAGGTTGTTGTAGATGCACTAGAAACATTAATTGAAAATTTTTGGCATGACAACACAAGAGTATCACCCAGCCAAAGAGATGTTGTTAGAAGATGAATTGGGTCTAAAAATCATGAGCCACATGCAAAACACTATTTGGATATGACTCAAACTAAATGTTATGAAATATTCCTTCAAAAGTTTCCTCAAATAAAAATTTCTCAAATATTTTTTGAAATGGCAAAACCTTTTTATATTAAGATTAATCATGTACACACCACGTGTTGTTGTAGAATGCATATTGAATTTTCCATGCATTATGATATTTTTTGTCATATTTGTTCTACTTTGCACACTAACGATGTTTTGCAAGAATGTAATATACAAGCACCTCCTAAGTCGGCAAGAGAATTTATTTCAAGTGTGTTATGTAATAGACACGATGGTTGCATTTATTATAAGATGCCTTGTTTGAAAGGTTCTTGTGCTACATGTGGTGGTTTGCAATGTTTAGCAAGATGCATACATTTGGAGAGCACACATGAAATTGGTACGAAATTAGTTTCTTTCAGAAAATACAAGATAGTCACATATGGAGTTAAAGATGGAAAATATTTGAAGAAATGTGAGCTAGTGAAAAATGATATATGTGTAGCTCAATTTATGAAAATGTTTCAAGAGAAAATAGTTTATGAGTACATAATGCATACACATAGAGCTTGATGGTTAGATGAGAAATTCAAGTTGTAAAAGTACACATTTCCTCTTGGCACCATTGTCTCTATCATTGATTTCACTGAAAATTATACACTACAATCTCAAAATGAAGTGTAATCCATGTATTATCACTCTACACAAGTTTCTATTTTTGTACACATAGCAATCATGCATGCAAATGATAGCACAGAGGAGGATAGAAAGGTTGTAAGAGAGTATCACTTCTACATAAGTGATGATCATACTCATTTATTAGAGTTTGTACAAGGACGCTTTAAAGTTTTCTATGATAGTTTAAGGGAAAGGAACATACGATACAACCGACACTTAATATGGTCAGATAATTGCACCACATAATTCAAGAATGCAAGGATGTTTTATTGGCTGACAAGGATGCATGTGACAAGTGGTGTACAACATTTTTGGAATTTCACTGAGGCTGGACATGGTAAGGGAGATCACAATGGTGCAGGAGCATGTGTGAAAAAAACCCTAGCGAGGGAAGAATTGAAGTATGAAGGTGGTGTTGAGTTAGTAGATGCAGAAACAATTGTGTGATGGTGTAAGTCTACAATGGGTCCAAGTAATCCTGGTACATCATTGGTTTGTAGATATTTTTGGTTGATTACTAAATCTAACATTGAAAACTATCTAGATTGTTGTGTAGTTGCAGGATCAAGTGATATGCACTCATTTATGAGTTCAAATTCAAGTTCACTAGTAATTTATACAAGACAGATGATATGTTTTTGCTCTTCATGCATGTATTGTTTGTGGGAAGAATGTGAATCAGAAGAGTGGGTTGACAAATGGTCTTGTAGACCGTTGGTTCCCATTGATTCATATCAAATTCCCAAAGCACTACAATTGAGCTAGATGGAGACATCAGTGGATTTTGACCATGTATCTTACCTACTGGATTCAGGTGATTTTTTGAGTTAATTTTTTTGCAAGTATTCTTTTTGGTTCATTTTGTTGTACATCATACTTTATTTTTGGTATTAATTAACACTTTATAAAATGCAGGTCATGTGTATGTAGTTCTTGTAGAAGAGAACAATGAAGAAGGAACAGATTACTATTTGTGTCATTGTGTTGAGCCTAAAAGAAAATTGACAACCACAATCATTGACGGAGAGGGTATTGAGTACCCAATAGGGTCTGTTGTCATGACAGGAACATGGCTTCAGAGATACCCTATCAAGAATTATGATGTTTGGTTGTTCGAGGAATTTGAAACACACAGACATATTCTTCATTTCTCTAACCTTGTTGTTGCAACAAATATTCATTTGATGAAGTATCATGGTAGACCTCATAACAAGATTTTATGGAGAGTTCATGAATTTGACCATGAGGCAATACTTGACACAATATGGGTTAGAGCCGATCCTGAAGGCTCACTTGATTGATTCTACAGTTAAGAGTAGAATGATTTTGAGAATTTTGTATAAATCATCGACGAATTGTTCTATATTTGTTTTTTGTATATAGAAATTCCCATGAGCTGATTTTTGCATGTTTAGGGGCATAATTTTGTATATTTAAGTGGCAATGAGCTGATTTGTACATATGTACATGCCAAATTTTGTATATTAAAATGATGATGAGCTGAATCTCACATATTGTAATGCCAAATTTTGTATAAAAGCCCATGAGATGATTTGTATATTAAAATGGTGATGAGCTGAATCACATATATTGTAATGCCAAATTTTGTATAAAATCCCATGAGATTATTTGTAAGACAATTTTTTGTATAATCAAATAGCCAAGAGCTGATTTGACCATATTTAGAGGCAAATTTTTGAATAATATGTGACAATGTTTTGTGACTATTTTGTGTGTCAATGTTTTGTGAATATGTTTTGAGTATATGTGATGTGTCCCTAGTCAATCATGAGCATTCTTGATTCTTGTATAATCATGAATAATTATTTGAGTCATTATCAGGTCATAGGGGTCATAGATTGAGACTAGATACAATTTGAGAAAAAAATGTCATTATTGTCAAAAAAATTGTCAAAAAAGTTGTCAAGCAACTTCTACATTGCATCAGTAGGGTATGACTATCGATGTTCTAGTACTTTGGGATGAATGATAGGGCCATTCCTAGCATAAACCTGCCCACCCAGACACACTTGTGATGTCGGTTTGTGCACACAAGGAACATAATCAATTCTAGCCAATCTTGCAACTTTTCCTTGCAAGCAACTGACAGTTTTTTGAGTAGGAAAAAAAATGCTACTAATTGAAAATGGCTTCGAGTCATCAAAAACTGAGATAGGCCATTGTAGAGGAGCCTCACGTAACCCCACAAGATCAAACAGATCGATTGTATGTGTTGTGGATTGGAAGAAACAATTCATCAAATTTTGATAATTTTTTGGACTCAGGGCACTTGAGAGATCTCACCGGTAGGGTATGACTCTCGACGTTCTGGTGCTTTGGGATGCATGATAGGGCCATGCCTAGCATAAACATGCCCACCCGGATGTGCTCACAATGTTAGTTTGTGCACATGAGGAACAAAATCAATTCTAGCCAATCTTGCAACTTTTCCTTGCAAGCAACTGACAATTTTTTGAGTAGGTGAAAAAATGCTAGTAATTGAAAATGGCTTTGATTCATCAAAAACTGAGATAGGCCATTGTAGAGGAGCCTCATGTGACCCCACAAGATTAAATAGATCAATCATATGTATTATGGATTGGAAGAAATAGTCCATCAAATTTTGACAATTTTTTGGACTCAGGGCACTTGAGAGATCGCACTAGTAGGGTATGACTCTCGATGTTCTAGTGCTTTGGGATGCATGATAGGGCTATTCCTAGTGTAAATGTGCCCACCCAAATGTGCTCGCGACATCAGTTTGTGTACACAAGGAACATAATCAATTCTAGCCAATCTTGCAACTTTTCCTTGCAAGCAACTGACAGTTTTTTGAGCAGGCAAAAAAATGCTACTAATTGAAAATGGCTCCGAGTCATCAAAAACCAAGATAGGCTATTGTAGAAGAGCCTCACATGATCCCACATGATCAAACAGATCGACTGTATGTGTTGTGGATTGGAAGAAACAGTCCGTCAAATTTTGACAATTTTTTGGACTTAGGGCACTTGAGAGATCGCATCGGTAGGGTATGACTCTCGACATTCTGGTACTTTGGGATGCATGATAGGGCCATGCCTAGTGTAAAACCACTCACTTGGACATGCTCGCGATGTTGATTTGTGTACACAAGGAACAAAATCAATTCTAGCCAATCTTGCAACTTTTCCTTGCAAGCAACTGACGATTTTTTTAGGAGGCAAAAAAATGCTACTAATTGAAAATGGCTTCGAGTCATCAAAAACTGAGATAGGCCATTGTATAGGAGCCTCACGGGACCCCACAGGATCAAATAGATCGACCATATATGTCGTGGATTGGAAGAAATAGTCCATCAAATTTTGATAATTTTTTGGACTCAGGACACTTGAGAGATCGCATTGGTAGGGTATGACTCTTGATGTTCTGGTGCTTTGGGATGCATAACAGGGCTATGCCTATTGTAAAACTACCCACCTAGACGTTCTCACAATGTCAGTTTGTGCACATGAGGAACATAATCAATTCTAGCCAATCTTGCAACTTTTCTTTACAAGCAACTGACGGTTTTTTGAGCAAGCGAAAAAATGCTACTAATTGAAAATGGCTCCGATTCATCAAAAAAAAAGATAGGCCAATGTAGAGGTGCCTCACATGACCACATGGGATGAAACAGATTGACCGTCTGTATCATGGATTGGAAGAAACAGTCTATCAAATTTTGACAATTTTTTGGACTCAGGGCACTTGAGAGATCGCACCAGTAGGGTATGACTCTCGACATTCCAGTGCTTTGGGATGCATGACAGGGCCATGCCTAGTGTAAACCTACCCACTCGGATGTGCTCACAATGTCAGTTTGTGCACACAAGGAACAAAATTTGACCATTGCGAGCGTGAGGGTGCTCTCGCACCAAACACATTGTTGTTTATATTCATATTGTTGATTTTTGTTGTTTATATTCATATTGTTAATTAAATATGCAAATATTCATTTAAATTTATAAAAGGGCAGCCACCAAATACAACGAATACACAATAATGAACTGAATACAAGGAGTTTTGTAGGTTTAATTCAACATTTTAGAAATTTTATCAGATCATATTCCATGATTGCAATGCTTTATATCATATATTTTTGTTGTTTATATTCATATTGTTGATTACATATGCAAATATTCATTTAAATTTATAAAAGGACAGCCACAAAATACAACAAATACAAAATAATGAACTCATTACACATTTATTGGATCGAATATCGATATTTATATATATAAAAAGGCATGCCTGCCAAGTCAATACAAGTATTACAAAAATGTGGCATATGCCATGTCCAAATCGATATATAATAAAAATGTAGAATATATCTACATGTATTGGTCATTCTATGACCAAAACTAACACTATATGATCCTAAACTTGTGGTGGATCATCAAAATCAAGCCTCTTTGGCATAGTACACGGCTCTGTAGATGGCTGCAAAACCACAATTCAAAAGCCAAGTTAGAATTCTTTTGTAGAAAATAGTTCACAATTAACATCATAACTATGCATTTAACTTTAATTCCTTTTCAATTGAAATGTATATTACCTCATCAGCTGATCCAGGAGCTAATGTCTTCACTCTCCTCTCCTTGTCACTCTTAGGAGTTTTCTTGAAGACATACTTAAATTGATCCACGTTATGGCCGTACCGCAAAGGATTCTATTATAGATTAAATGTACAATTAATACAATGTACTAACATAAATATATCAAAAACACTTAAAAGCTATAATATAGAGAATAATGACGTACCTGTGCCTGAGATGCTTCTCCAATGGACTAAGGATGGCTCACCATCGATGTAGAAACTGACGCTATTACCTATACAAAAAATGTACAAAGATTAAATACAATTAATATAATGATAAGTATTGAAGGTTGAAAATAATTAATTTTACATATCAAACAAAAGTGTACCGGATCTTGAGATGCTTCTCCAGTGCAAGGAGGAGGGTTTTCCATTGACGAAATAGGTATGGATATTTCCTGTATGAAAAAATTATAAGATTATAATATATCACAAGTTACATGTACGCGTGCATATAATCATGAAATCAAGAAAATAAAGTAGAGATACATACCTCTGGCCTCTCTTGATCCACGGGTGAATCAGGTGCATTCAACATATCCACAAAGCTCAATGGCTGTTGTACATGTAAAATAGACAAAAAAGACTAATCAATCTACAAACCCCAACTAATACTTGATTTCAACATTTTCAAACAATTGTACAACTAAAAATGTGTTCAATTACCTTCTTCACATGTTTTGGTGTCTTTGAGGAATTCTTTTTCTTAGGACAAGCCCTAGATGTGGAGGGGGTACCCTAAAAACACAAAATTAACATGAGATATTAGTATAGATAATAAATTAAACATAATTTAAAAAATCTAAAATGAAATGACTTGCATATTCCATCAAAACAATACATAAAAAGAGTTATACAAAATATGATACCGTATAGCCTTGTAGGCCAAAATCGATCACGAAGAGCGTGATGTCATCAATCTGGGACATTTTGTCCCCTGTCAACACCTACAAATCAGAAATTGGACCAAGCATTAAAGATAGTTAGTATATCTTGTATTTTTTTGAATTCAAAGTGTACTATTCTATTTTAACATGTTACAAAATTTATACCTCAGGCATCGAAGTTGCAACTATGGTAACTGGGGGAGGTGTATGGGATACTGCTACTGCATCCTGAAATGCATATTATTTGTCTCAATTTAAATCGATGTATAAATGAAAATTCATTTATGTAATTACAAATTTAAAGTGACTGATAAATAAAATGTTATAAATTCAAATCAACACACCTGTGTCTGTGGCTCATGGGCAAACACCATGTCCATCAACTCATTTGTCAGTGTGACATCCTCAACCGTGTGAGCCTGACATCTACAACCGCAAATCGTGCATAGATGATATGAGTATCCATCTTCACTAGTTGTATCATCTATCCCCAAGCATATCCCCGAGAAACTGACACACATATGCTCGATGGGTTCTCTGTCGCCCTCTAATGGCTCATCATCCAATACAATAGAGTGTGCTAATGATGTCCCATGCTAGATGATGGCACTAGTCAATGTTGTGGCTGCCTGAAGAGTCTATAGCTCCATCGACCCTTTCAGCTCTAATGGGATAGCTTGATGCACCTTGGGTTTGGGTACTAGGGGGCGGTGACTCTACGCGGCTAATTGCCTACGGGCTCCAGGTCTATCTTGGGCAGAGCCACCACCTCTACCATGAAACTCTCTCATGTCAAAATAGTTTGGCCGCACATCGAGCACAAACTCACAATATATTTTTCTCAAAAAATATAATGGCACCTCATAATTATTACAAGGTGGATCATCAAAGACCATCCACCACCTTTGCCAAAAAAGATTCTTCATCTGCACATTGGTACACCAATGTATGGGAAACCTTTAGAATTTTTTTTTTTTTTACTCCATCGTATGATAGCCCATTGGCATAGAATTGATGACACCTATCCCTAAAGCTTCCCCATTTGGTAATTTATGTGGAAACAACTATGGCACCACTAGATAATGTTTCTAGGCTAGTGGTGAGGTATTGATGATGGCCAAGTTCAGAAGTTTTCAATTTTACAACTAGTCTATTGATTTTAGACATATTTTGTCCTAATTGATTAATTAATTCTTCCTGTGTTTTGGCTGTGTGGTCAAAAGGAGGAATTGGGGGTTGTTCTTGTGTGTTTTCAGGAGGTGCATTAGGTTGTTCTTGTGGGTTTTCAGGAGGTGCATTTGGTTGTTCTTGTTCTGGATTAGAAGAATCTAGTTTTTGAAACAAAAAATGAAAAAACCTAAACAAAATTAATGAAATTAAATTCAAAATGTAAAACAAATAGTATAAACCAGAAAGAAAGACAAAAATAAATAAAAACTAACCTTGATCCATAGCCTAGAGGACAAATTTAGCACCCCATTCGTGGTTTAGGTTAGAAAATGGGTAAAAAACGAAGTAAAAAATGCACTTTACGGGTAAATGAGACCTAGTTTTTTTTTAAAAACTTTTTTTACCAGGCACTGCATACGTGGTTTTATTTAGATTATTAGCACGTACATGCTCATTTTCCTATAAGTAGTGCGTACGTGCTAATTTTCCTAGGTGTAGCGTGTACGTGCTCATTTTCCTAAAAGAAGCATGTACACACTACCTTTTCTAGGCTCAAGAGGGGTTACCTTCACTTTCTATTTCTTTAGTTCCTTAGGCTTCTTCTGTTGTATCTTGATGTAAGTCTTGGGGATCATTGAGGGCTCATCATCAGTATCAAACTAGATGTAATAGGGGCAATATAAGTCTCTGGTTTCTTTCTCTTCACTACACCCTTGCCGGTAGTTTTTGTCGGTGAGGCCTGAACTGCTACCAAAGAAGATCCTTTTGCTAGTCCGATGATCTATTTGAGTTCAGAAGACATCTTCTATATAGATTCCCCAACCTTTTTGATTTTCCTTCCCTTTTCTTCTTGCTGAATCTTATCTGAACTTTGAATTCCTTTTGCTTTGTTGTCCCAAAGTTTTTTTCCTGTTCATCTACCGGGGCATAAGTGAGATTCTTAGCATATAAATCCAAGATTCTAGCATCAACCTCATAGCCCATCTCAGTGATCCAAATCTTTCATGGTTGCACTGCCTCCATCAATGTTTGATTCTTTTTCACCATAAAGCAGATTTTCATTGAATATTTGTCAACTATATGCTTTGGAACTCTTTCTCTTTGCCTTATTATTTTTTGAAATGATTTAAAATAACCCCATAGAATGGAGTCTCTCCTTTTCGTGTCCCAAACCTCTTATAGCTTCTTTAATTTGTTTTCCTACCAACATATCAAATGCCCACTATGTTTTACTGGATCCCAACAACTCATTCAGAAAGAAAAACATCAAGTAAACAACAAGGTTGCCATATTGGAAAACACTTTTCTTCTCACCCTTAATCTTCCCTAGGTTTACAATTAGCTCATCACACATCCATTGACAAAGATCATACTTTTCATTTTCTTTGACCATCTTGTGAGAACAGTAAATGTATGAGCTGGGAATAGAGTTCAACTGGTTTGATTGGGTTACCTTGTAGCCGATGATCATGCTTGCAAATTGAACAACTTTGTCTTTGATAGTTCTTATCCTCATTGACCGGTTGTCAAAACTTGCACCCATTAACTTCTCCTCCTCATTGTTAGGTATTTTCTTCTTTTTGAGAGTCTAACCAGTTTGGGGTAAACTGGTGATAACATGAATAGCCTCCTTGGTGATTTTGTAAGGCCGGTCAAGCCATATGAATTCCCCATGGACTCGACTCAACACATACTTGATCATATCATCTTCAAATTCTAGCATCTCCAAAATGTTTGTGAAACCCTGATCCTTTAGAATTTGGAATTCTAGTTTCATTGATCCATTCCTATCTGATAGATTTATCATGTACATTGTTTTGATTTCTGTAGAACCTAAATCCTCCAGAGTGCAGTGGATATATGCATGAACATCTCAACATACAAGACTCTATCTAGAACCCTAGAAAATGTGCTGACTAAATCATTAACCTTTGCAATCTTAGGGCATTGCTTCAAAACCGAACATAGACAATCCTTGATGTCAACAAAAACAGGGGTAGCTGCATCTACTAGAGCATGAGTCGATCTAGAAGCCATTGCAAATAAAAGATAGCTCAGAAATGGATAAAATACCTCACAACCTTCACCGGTGAAATCTCTTGAAAATGCACTCTAAATGCATAGGGATTCGGTTGAAAATGCTCTTGATCACCTTGATTCACCTTGAAATCTCTCTACTTCACTCTAAATACTGTGTGATAAAAAATGAACCAATATTTCTTTTTTATTCTACATAAACTCTAACTTTTCATTGACATTAATGCATGTTGACATATCATATCAGATTCAAAATCTATAATCTCAGTACCAAAAAACCTTAAGAATAACTTCTCCAAGATCTAAAACAAGATTTTAGATTTCTACCAAGGGTAATGCAAGATTTATCATTAATTTTCCTCCCCCTAAGGCTAATGCCTTAGTTACCAGATGAGTTTCTTGCCGGTGTAGGAACATTTTGCTCTGTCGGTTGAGTAACTAGGTTGATTGTCTCTTCTAGTTGATCTTAAGATTTCCTAACCCATTTCTTCTCATGCTCCTTTCAAATATCTTCAACCTTTTGCTTTCCTTTCTCATCATTTGCTATCGGATTGTTCTTTCTTATGTAGAATTTACCAATATGTCCTATTTTGTTACATGCATAGCAAGTGACATTATTTTTCTGAATTTCTTTCTTGTATCCTTGATCATTCCTTGACCTAGATTGATTAGCCATATGTCCAAAATTTCCACATGCATGACATTTCACATTCATTCTACAATCTTTCTTTCTATGACCATACTTCTTACAATTTGAACACTCATCGAGAACTACATTGTTATCCTGATTTACTCTAGTTTTGCAATGTCTTTCCATATGACCAAATTTATTACAAACAAAAAATCTACCATTGAATTTATGTGCATTGGATTGCTTTACTGGTGTTTTTCGATTCTAGTTGATAGGTGGATTCTCCTTCTAACTAGTTGTCTCATTTTCATTTATAGTACCAGATCTTTCTCCATGCTCAAATCCAAGACCTCTAGTGTCTCCCTTGTGCCTTTGATCCTTCAATAGCTCATCAAGCTTTGCAGATCTGACCTTAAACTTGTCTTTGTATTCATTAGTATTATCCAAATCTCCCCTTAGGACTATCATCAATCTTTCCAACCCTTTCTCATTATTTTGGGATTGCACCAATTTAGTTCTTAGCATATCATTCTCATGCACCAACTTAATTTACTCCTTAGATCTCTCTTTCAGAGATCTGCCAAGATTTTCTTCATTCTTCTTCCATTCTTCAATCTCCTTGGACATCCTCATTATTAGGGCTTGCATTTTAATCTTCATGACACCATTCTCCTAACTCAGCTTCTGACATTTTTCCTTAAGGGCATCCTTCTCTTCATCATTTTCATTTTGCAAAAGTTCCTTCCTTCTAGCTTGAATAGATGACAACCTCTCATGTAGGATAAGAATGAATTCCTTTGCAGAGTTCAATTGATCTTGCAACTTCAAGTTCTTCATCCTTTCAACATTATAGTCCTCAAGTGCCACTCCAAGCTGTTTCTCCATACTCATCTCCATGGATTCCAGATTCAGGATCTTCCTAAAGTTATTAAACTTATTCCAAGGCACTAGGCCCTAATACCACTTGTTGGAATCCAAGAACACTCAG
The DNA here is from genome assembly GCF_030272615.1 of Cryptomeria japonica. NCBI lineage: Eukaryota > Viridiplantae > Streptophyta > Pinopsida > Cupressales > Cupressaceae > Cryptomeria > Cryptomeria japonica. Next base: position 12,314 of record NW_026730396.1, read on the forward strand.
AGAGGGGGGGGTGACTTAGTTTTCTACTAGTGAGATCAATTTTAACCTTATTAACAAAGTATTTCAATGACCAATAACAATAAAATAATATAACAACAAGATGAAGTGAAGCAACCACAAGAATATACACCATAACACATATTTATACGTGAAAAACCTGAAAGAGGAAAAACAACAGTGGGATTGACAACCCACAATATCTATCCACTGGCCAAATGAATAAATATTACAATAGGGCCCTTTGTTGGAATAGAAGGAATCCAAGAACACTGAGAGGGGGTAGTGAATTAGTATTTTTTTGGTGTTATAAGATTTTACCTTATTGTAACATACATATAAATCGATAAATTATGAAGAAACATATAACATGAAGTAAATAAACAAGCCACATGAATGAACACCATAACACACTGAATTTTCTACATGGAAAACCTCAAAGAGGAAAAACCACGGTGGGATTTGAGACCCACAATATCAATTCACTAGCCATATGAAAGATATTACATAGCATGGGGGCCTGCACATGCAGGAAGGCACACTACCTAGAGTACAACGCTCAACACAAAAGAGTCTCACTGAATACAAACTTCTAGTGAGATAAAATAATAATGGTGAACTCACAAAATGCATCTCCAATGCCAAAAAGAGTTTAGGTTATAGCTCTATCCTGTACTAGTTCATAAACCCTAAACCCTTTTATCGATATCTCATTTTCTCTAATAATTATTTACAAACCGTCTACTGATCATTGCATGATATTAATTTCACATAAAAAATGATCTACAAACATATCCTTCACATCATTTTTCTTCTCCACATTGTTATATATCAAAATGACCTAATAAACTGACTTATATACCGTTTACAAACATTATGCCTTATGTTAGCTTACAACATGTTACAAAAGATATTCAATGTCGGCTCTATACAATAATTACAAAATTATTTTACAAATAAAACCTTTTCTCGGATCCCAAACTGATGTCAACTTCACCAAAGTGTTGGATGTTGGTGTCGGTGTCGGTGCTAGTTATGACCCTAATTACTCCAATTCCGGTATCTTTCGGTGTATGCCTTCTATAGAATCTTGTTTCCATAAATAAAAACATATGAATCCAATGAGTGTCAATTGCCAACAATCTCCCCCTTTGGCATTGATGGTAACACTCATGGGAAAAATGGATTCCTTGCCAGTTCAATTGAAACTTGAAACATGCTCCGCTTGAGCTGATTGGCTATGATTGCATTTATCTCTATCTAATATCCTCCCCCTAGGATTATATACATACTTTCCTTTTCATTTCATTTTTCACATACATATCCCCTCCTTTGGCATCAATGCCAAAAACTAGTGAAATAATTTAAAGAATTTTTAGGAGTCTATGCAAAAGAATGAATAATTACATATTACTTACCGAATCTCGACCAATTTCAAGATTTCTGGATAAGCTTTCTCTAGTAACTCTATATAGGTATCCCAACCAATTTTGAATGTGTTGGATATGAATACAAGTTCGCTCAGTAAATGTGCAAGTGATTCTTTCTCAGTGACTTCTGCTGGTGCAGGCTTCTCAAGCACATCCATGCATTTGCTCTTATGCACACCAAGTGAATCCAATCTTGGACTCACCAAACCTCTGAGACTTCTTTCTCTTTGAATGATCTTATCTCTTTCCTTTTCAAAACCAAAAAATTGGTTCTCCAAAGTCAAAATTTGTCCATCAATAGATGTTGTAAGTGAAGTTAGTTGATCAAAAGAATTAGCAATATTAGCAATCTTTTCTTGTAACTCCTTTATTTTCTTATCTACATTTGCTGTAAGAATCTCTATATTACAACAGACCTTGTAAATGTTAGTATACCATTTCAAATAATTTTCAATAAGTATAAGTTTCTCTTCAATCTTCCTGTTCTCTGTCTCAATAATCTAATCAAAAGCAACTTTCTTAGCCAAAGTGAACCTTTCAAGTGCTTGCACGTTGGAAATATGTTGTAATGATTGAAAGTTTTTAGAGATGTGATTTGTTAATACCTTAAGCTTGACGGAAGGGCTCACTTCATTATCAATCATACATTCTGGCATCAATCTATGTAAAACTATTATTGATTGATATATTATCCCCTTGTCTGTTGATTCCCCCTTCATTAATTTTTGAGCATCCATCATCATTAGCTCTGTGGGACTCATCTCTGTGGGACTCATCTCTGTGATGGATTTCTTCTCCACTTGAGAAGTGTCAATTGACAAAAGTTTTGATGAGGAATCATCTATCAGTTTG
>NW_026730397.1:0-14529 GCF_030272615.1 Cryptomeria japonica
ATGGTTAAATTGGAGGAGGTTGGCAAAGGGGTTGGACTAAAGGGAACATTTGTCATCTCTATGCTGACAAGTGTCAAGAGGCTTCTAGAAGAGGTTGGATGAAAGGGAACACTTAGTGACAAGTATCACAAAGGTTCTAGAATAGGTTGGATGAAAGGGAACATGTGGGTAGGTATAATGGGTTAGGTGGTTAAATGTTAGGAGAATTTGAATTTAGAAATTCAATTAATAGGAAAAGGCTAATTAATTTTAACAACTCATAATTGATTTGTTTTAATTAATTAAATGATTATAAGAAATGATTTTGATGGAAGGAATTAATTAATTTGAATTAATTAATCAAAAGAGATTAGTGAGATGAACCTATTTAATAAATTCTTAGATTTATTAATAAGTAGATGAAAGTGGAGGATTTAATCAAATTTTTGATGAATTCAATTAAATTGGGGAGGGAGATTAATTAAATAATTTCTTATTCAATTAATTATCTTCAGACCATTTTTAGGTGTATACATTTTGCCCCTCTTTGAAGCGAGGTGTGATGATGCATTGATTCAAAGAATAAATTCCCTTTTTTTATGATGATATTGATATGTAGGATGCCCCAGCTCTTGATTGCTAAATCCCAGTATGATTATGCCCCCTCGGGAGATCAATTAAGTTTGCGAGATTGATATCCCAATAGATTTGATTTGATTTATTGAACGGTGGTTTGATGAAAATGTGAGTTCTTCTATTAGCTTGATTTCTTAGATTGGTAAGATTGAAAACTCGTGATCGATTTGATTGATAAGATCGAGATTCAGTTTGGTTTTAGGAAGGATACATCTTGTATAAGATAAAGATGATCATAGCGTCTGATTTCAGGATGGATTCATCCTATATAAGACATGATCAGAACATCTGGTTTCAGGAAGTATACATCCTATATAAGACATGAATCAGAATCAGATTGTTTGGTTTCAGGAAGGATTCATCCTGTATAAGACAACGATGATCAAAGTGTCTGGTTTTAGGAAGGATTCATCCTATATAAGACATGATCAAAATGTCTAGTTTCAAGAAGGATACATCCTGTATAAGACATGATTGAATCGATTAGATTTGATTGATTTGATTTGATTTGATAAGGTTGATTAGATAAAGAACTGACAGTTTGTTGATATCAAGTTGCAGAAATTTTTGGATATGTTGATTGTTGATCCTGTTGAGAGAGATAGCATAAGATTTTTGCTAGGTCGACAATATCTGAAGATATGAGTCATTATTCTAATTGCGTATACACTTGTGATGATACTTTGATGATTCCTATGATAGATTTAATCTTGGATAAAATGAGCTTGTAGGATCCCATGCAAGAATGAAATGCAAGCTAAAATGCAAATGAAAATGCAAAGAGATGCAAACTATGACTGAACGAGTCACTGGATTATTTTGCATTTTTTTTTGTCATCATTGAGCTTTTTGAAATGTGGGAAATGAGTGCAAAAATCGATGGTATAATTAAACCATGATGACCTGAGCATTACTTTCCTAGATTTTGATATAGCAAGTTAGCACAAGCATCAAGGTATAATTGAACCGAGATGACCTGAGTGTTGCTTGCATAAAACAAGCAGTATTTATCGTTTCTATATGTAAATTGGTAATGTCTTCAATGATACTATGATGATCATGTCCCGAGATAAATTTGCACATATTAATGATTAATTTTCAGACAGCAGACAAGAAAAATATCATGTTCCTTCATTGTTCCTTTGGTCAAAGACATCTTGGAGTCACTCAGAAATCATGATAATGAAAAGAAATATAGAAAAATTGAACAATCATGTTAAAGTCATTATCCAAAAAGATATTATCCACTGAAAAGTGTATGATGTGCTTAGACTGACGTGTGATAGCTTGATGGTTAACAATGTGATTTCATGTTTAACGTTGGATGTGTCTCAATATTTTTGCTTGATAGGTGTTGTCTAACTGTTGTTCTACCTGTTTGATTAAGCTCAGAATGATCAGAAAGTTTTGCCCCCATCTAGGTGTAGGATTTTGCCCCAAGCTTAGAAACAAAGTTGCTATGATATATTCAATGATCCAAACCATGTCAAGAAGCCACCTGGGATGTCTGCGTATGTACAAAGGCTTGATCATGATCAACGCTAATGGAAAATGAATGCAAGTGGAAAAAATGCATGAACTAATAAACAGAAGAGCTAGCGGATAGATAGTGCCTGTTTGCCAGGTTTTCACTGTCTATTTTTATTGCACTTTTTCTGATATTTGATTTTTTTCTTTCTTTTTTTTTATTTTTTTAATTTTTTTAATTTTTTTAATTTTTCTGATTTTTTAGACATAGAACCTCTTTAGATGCATGTTATTGATGGGTTCCTCGAGCTAATCTTCATCCTGTGTTGATAACTGATATGCTCCTGATCCAAATACTGTTGTGACCACAAATGGACCTAACCAATTTGGTTCAAATTTTCTTTTCTTTTCTCGATCTGCTTGATTGCATGGATTTTCTTTGAGTACCAGGTCTCCAATTTGAAATGCTCTTGGTTTGGACCTGTGATTGTAGCTCCTACTCATTCTTTGTTGATATACCTTTAGATGATCAAAGGCATTTTGTCTTCGTTCATGGATCAATTCTAACTCTTGATGTCTAGATATTCTTTTTCTTCATCTGGGATGAGACCTTTTAGTGATACACGTAGAGAGGGTATCTCTACTTCGATTGGCAATATGGCTTCTGATCCATATACAAGAGAGAAAGGTGTGGCACCTGTTGGTGTGTGGATACTAGTGCGGTAGGCCCAGAGAGCAGGGCTTAGTTGAATATGCCAATCTTTCCCAGCATCATTCACTATCTTTTTAAGGATTTTCAGAATAGTTTTGTTAGATGCTTCTGCTTGCCCATTTCCCTATGGATAATATGGTGTGGAGAATCTGTGTTGGATTTTGAACTTCTCACATAGCTCTTGTACATCTTGATTCTTGAATGGTCGCCCATTATCAGTGATAATGGTCATTGGTATTCCATAGAGACAGATGATGTAATTCAAGATAAATGCAACAATTTGTTTTCCTGTGATGTTTGTGAGAGGTACAGCCTCAATCCATTTTGTAAAATATTTTGTAGCTACAAGGATGAATTTGTGTCCATTAGATGAGGAAGGATTTATCTTTCCAACTAGATCAAGACCCCATTGACAAAAAGGCCATGATGTTGCTAAAGCATGAAGTTCTTGTGTTGGTGCATGAATCAAATTCCCATGGATCTGACATTGTTTGCATGTTCTCGCTCTCTGAAAGGAATCTTGTTCCATAGTCGGCCAATAATAGCCCAAGCGTATGAGTTTTTTCGAAAGGGTAAGACCACTTGAATGAGTGCCACAAATTCCATTATGGACTTCATGTAAAGCCTTCTCAGATTCTTCTTGTTTGAGACATCTTAGGAGAGTACCATCTAGACCTTGTTTAAACAGGGTATCCGCGACGAGAGTAAAATGGGAGGATTGGCAAATAAAGTATCTCTTTTGGTTTTTCGATAAGTTAGGAGATAAGATGTTGTCTTTCAAGTATGTGTAAGTTTGGCCATAGCGGGAGGAATCATGTTGAATAAGTTGACAAATGATTTGGGAATCAGGACAATTAAAGGCGGGATGAAACAACTCTTCAACAAGGAATTCATAACGTTGTTGATTTTCCTGTGTCTGAAATAGAGAAGCAAGTGTAGCCATGGCGTCTGCTGCTTTATTATCATTTCTTGGAATTTGTTCAAAAGTGATTTTGACAAAGTACTTTTTGATATCCTCAACCATCTTTTTATAAGGCATGAGTTTGCCATGTTTTGTTTGATAGTCATCATTAATTTGATTAATTACGAGTTGAGAGTCTCCAAAGACTTGAAGTTGTGTTATATTCCATTCTATAATCATTTTGATACCTGTTACCAATGCTTCATACTATGTTATATTGTTTATGCATGGAAAGCTTAATTTGTATGCTTTCGGGATTGTATGACCTTGTGGTGTGATGAATAGAATTCCTACTCCTGATCCGTGCTGTGTATATGAACCATCAAAGTATAATTCCCATTTTTTAATAGAGACTGCCAGAATATCCACATCAGGAAACTCAATTTGTAGTGGATGATCATCTTGAAGTGGTGCATCCACTAGTTGATCTGCAATAACTTGTCCTTTGATAGATTTTCTTTCAACGTACTTGATATCAAACTCACTGAGAATCATGATCCACTTTGCTAGTCTTCCTGTTAATGTTGCTTTGTTGAGTAAGTACTTTAAAGGATCAATTTTAGCTATCAACTGGATAGAATGAGATAGTAGATAGTGTCGTAATTTTTGAGAAGCAAAAACTACTGCCAAGCATGCTTTTTCCTTTGATGAATAGTTGATCTCATATCCCACTAGTGTTCTGCTGATGTAGTAGATGGCTCATTCTTTTCCTTCATTATCCTGTTGTGTGAGCAAAACTCCTAATGATGTTTCAGTAGTTGTAACATAGAGTAATAATGGCTTTCCTGGAATTGTTGACATTAGAACATGTGGTTGCATGAGATATGCCTTGATTTTGTTGAATGCTTCTTCACACTGATGGTCCCATTTGAAATTAACATGTTTGTGCAATAGATGTGTAAATGGTTGACATTTATCTGCTAGTTGAGCAACAAATCTACTGATTGATTGTAGTCATCCTTATAGTGATCTTAGTTTAATGATATTCTTGGGAGATGCCATTTCCATGATCGCTTTAACCTTAGCTAGATCTACTTCGATTCCTCTTGCTGAAATAATGTATCCCAATAGCTTTCCTGAAGTTATACCAAAGGCACATTTCTTAAGGTTTAGTCGTAGCTTGTATTGTTCTAACCTATCAAAGATCTTTTCTAGTATCTCTATATGTTCTTCTCTGTTGTATGATTTAGCTAATATGTCATCCACATAGTCTTCCATGAATTTATGCATCATGTCATGAAATATAGTTGTCATAGCTCTTTGATATGTAGCACCGACATTCTTTAGTCCAAAAGGAATGACATTCCAATAGAAAGTACCCCATGGACATGTGAAAGTTGTCTTTTCTTGATCTTCAGGTTGTATTTTGATCTAATTATATCCAGAGAAACCATCCATTAGAGAAAACATGGAGTGTCTAGCAGTTAAATCTACAATGATGTCGATGTTAGGCAAAGGAAAGTCATCCTTTGGATAGGCATTATTAAGATCTCTGAAGTCTGTGCATATTCTGATGCTTTTATCTAGTTTTGAAATAGGAATGATGTTGGATACCCATTGAGGATAAGCTACAGGTCTGATGAATCCTACATCTAGTAATTTCTTTAGTTCTGCCTTGACTAGAAGAGCAATATGAGGATGCATCTTTCTTAATTTTAGTTTGACTGGTTTGGATCCTGGATTGACATTCAAGTGATGCATAATAAGCTCTAGATCCAACCCTGGCATGTCTGCATATGACCAGGAAAAATTAATTTGCCGTCGTTTGAAGAATTCCACATATTGTTGCATTTCTACCTCTGATAGAGCTGTTGCTGGATGTAAGATCTTTGGTTGCTCTATTGTGCCAATGTTAACTACCTCTGTTGGTTTGATCAAAATGAATGACCTTTCTTGATAGTGCTTAGGCAAAGTGTCAAATCTCCCATCTTCCAGTGCCTCAAGGAGGTTTTCACCGTTAGATGCATCCTTTAGTTTTACTTTTTCTTGGTCTAATGTTGCCAAGAAATGGTTTTCAGCATTAGACCTGATATTGTTTTCTTTATTTTCACTTTTGCGAATAGGAGATTTGGCACCCACTTGACTGGAAGATGCATTTTTGAGATTCCTGGTGGAAGTTGTTATGGGTTCGATTGCATTAAGACATATAGATATGGCATGGTCATTTGGAAAGGTATTAATGGCAGTATGTCCTTAATTTTCCCAATCAATAAGCTCAGGGTGTATTAGAGGAAAGGGATCTTCAGGATGAGATGTTTCAAAGATATCAAGGGTCGTGATAGATATATTAAAGTTTTTAATATGTATGTCGATGTCTAGAATGGTACTCTCATTAGAATGAATTCGCATAAGAAGTTTCTTGATCATCCTCGGTTAAGTCCATGTTAGCCATATGTGATCCTAATTCAAGTGAACTAGTTCCTGACATTTGTTCTGTATATGTGTGAACTACATCGACTCCTATATCTTCTTCAAAGCAATTTTCTTCAACTGATTCTTCAGAGTGATAGGAACCCCATTCCTATTCATTAGAATTTGTATCACTAGTAGCCCGTAATCTACAGATTTGGTCATATAGCCTTTCTTCTTCTTTTCTGGTTATATCTTTCCTTCTTTCGTATTCAACTTCTTCAGGACTGAGATTGAGTTCTATCAATCTTGATATGAGTTCCCCTTCATTAGGTTCATGTCTATTTTGATTGAGATTTGATGTTGCTTGAGAGATATCTGCAATTTGTTTCTCTTGGTGATTTGAAGATTGCTTCTTTTCCCATTTCATGTTTTCTTGTGTTTGTTGCTTAGCTGATTCTTCTTCTCTTTCAATTGCCAGTTGTTCTTGTCTGTTTGCATATTCCTCTTGTTGTTGACTAAAAGATGCGTCTTCTGGTAGAGTGACATATCCTAGACCTATTTTGTCTGTAGTCTGCTGAGTATGAGGTCGAATAGGTTATGAGATACCTTCTTTTCTTTTTCCTATAGGGCATGTTCCAGTGTATCCCATCCTTCAAAGAATGTTGAATCCTTTTCCATATTTTTCTGTAGGTATTCTAACATTGTTGACCTTTTGTTGAACTTCATCTTTGTATAGCCACTGTAGCACATCTTTATCTTTTGTCTCCTCTGATAAGGTTCCAGCGCTAATGAATGCTCCATCAAATATCGGAAGATGTTTCACAATTGGTTGTTGTTTAGAGTTTGATGGTTTTCCAAAGGATTTAGGAGAAAGTGGTAATTGTGATATTGAGTATTCTCAATTCCCTTTATCTCTTAGCTGCATTTGTTTTTCCATGCTTGATAAAATAGATGCAAATGATTGTTCCTTGGATTGTGTGTTTGACGTTGTTGCTTCCCTATTATGTGGAACAATTACTTCTTGAGCCATTTTTAGATTGCTGCAGTATTGGAATGGATTTGCATCTGCAGAGATTGTGATTTCTTGTCCCTCATAGGGAAATTTGACACATTGATGATATGTTGATGGTACAGTTTGTAAGTCATGTATCCATGGTCTCTCTAGGAATACATTATATGATAAGTCCAAGTCTATAACTTGGCATGCTGTGTCTTTTTGTAGAGGTCCCACTCTGATAGGTAGTATCACAATTCCCTTGGAGGATCGTTCTTCTTCATCATAGGCTTTTATGGTGATCTTTTTCTGGATATCAACTGCATCTTCTGAATATCCTAAGGCATGAACAAGACTCAATGAACAGATATTTAGGCCAGCTCCACCATCTATTAGAACACGCTTGACTCGCATTTTGTGAATAAGGACTTCAATATGCAAGGGAGCATTGTGAGGATGTTGCAAGGACATGTCATCTTCTTCAGTGAATGATAAGAAATGAGGGGTTGTGAGGTGTCCCACCATGGTTTGGAATTGGTCGATATCAAGATCTTTGGATACTATGGTATCTACTAATTCTTTTTCCAAGATTTCTTTGTGTGCGGGTGAAAGTTTTAAAAGTTCCAAGATTGATATTTGGGCAGGTGTTTTCTGCAATTGTTCCACTAGATTGTATTGTTTTGTTGTAGTGGATGATGTGTTTGTTGTAGGACCCAGAAAAACAACTTTGGCTTTGCTTCTTGTGATAGCATGAGCATGTTCTTGATTTTGTTTTTCTTTAACTACAAACACATTCACCACATTGTCATATGTATGAGCATAGTTTACCTTTTCTTTACCCTTACCATTGTTTGTTGTTGATGACTCACCTTTCTCATAGTTTGGAAGTGGATTTTTAAAGGTGGTATGAGATTCATTTGTTGTATGTCCATCCACAGTTATTATGCCATTATCAATTAAGTCTTGTATGACATGTTTCAACTTCTGACAATTATCTGTGAGATGTCCCTTGTTTCGATGGAAATCACAATATTGATTATCATTCCACCAATGTGGTTTTATTGGAGGTTCATAGTTCCTTTCTTCTGGTAAAGAAATCAATTTATTTACAATAAGCATTTTGAATGCTGACCCCAGGGGTTCACCAATGTCTATAAATTGTCTTCGAAAGAAAGTTTTAATAGTTTCTCTTTGGTGATTGTTGTTATGTTGTGTAGCTGCTGAGTGAGTAGATAAATTGAAAACTAGTTGCTTTGGTTTTACATTATTGTTATCTACTATTCCATCATTAACTACATTTGATTTCTATTCCAAAACTTTGGCTTGTCATTGTGATTGTTGTTATTGTTGTTGTTAGGAGGATAGACTCCTTCTTTGTATATTTTTAATTCACCTTTCTTTATCATGACTTCTTCCATTCTGATTCTATTATCAACCATTTTTCTGAAACTTTGATTTCCTTGCATTTTTAAGTGATAACTCATTTGATCGTTTAAGTTGTCAATGAATATGTCCATTTTTTCATATTCTGGCATAGTACGAGGATACCTGCGAAGCTAGCCGTCTCCATTGTTGTAAAAATGTCATGAAAGGTTCTCCACTCTTTTGTTTGGTGTTACACAGGTCTAGCATAGTTACTTCATGTTGTATATTATAAGAGTATTGTGAAACAAACTTATCTACCAACTCTGAAAATGATCTGATTCTAGGTGGAAGTTTGGAGAATCATTCCATAGCTAGTCCAATTAAGCTTTTCGGGAATAGTCTCATTAAGTAGGTATCCTCATGTGCAAACTCCATACTCATTGTGCAAAATTCTTGTATATGATCTTGAGGGTCAGTGCTTCCATCATTTTTTTGTATCTAGGAGTTTCAAAGCCTATAGGAAATGGTATCATGTTTAGATTTCTGTAGAATGGATAAGGACATATTTCTTGAAGTGAGTATTGCCTGATATTTCCTCTTTACATATCTTGAATTTGTGTTTGCATTGTTTGTAGTTGTTGTGTGAGAGTCATGATAGGATTATCAACATGATTTGTTCTTCCATAACCCTGATTTTGTATTCTAGGTGGATCTCGATCTCTTCTTGGTTCATCCTTAGTTCTTCTTGTATCTTGATTGGGTTGAATGTTATAAAAAAATTCTACTTCATCTCTTTTGGGAATGTAAGTCTCTTCATTGGTTCGGGTGTTACGAGGAATTGACATGTCATTCATTTTGAGACCAAAGATGTCCTCATATTGTTCGTTATTAGGAGGAGGATCACTTTTCTTTTGTGTCAATTTGTTTATATCAAAGTCTTGAGGGAGTGTAGCACCAGATTTGGCTAACATTAGAAAATATTTTTCTTTTTCTTCCTACAACAATTTTTGCATAAATTTATCTAATTAGGGATCTTTCTTGATGTCTCTGATGTTTTGGTCTGTTATTTCTCCTTCAACTTGTATTTCCTCTTCATGTTGCATGATTATATTTGTTTCCAACGTTTTGATTTTAGTCTCTACAATTTTTCGTCTTTGAGCTCTAGTTAGAATGGGCATACACGTGTGTTATTTTGCTAGTATTCGATTGTCCAAAAGGTTGTTTTGATAAGTGATCAATATTCAATTTCAAGGCAATAAAGTGATATGACACTAAAAGAGAATTCAAGTGTGTAAAAGTTTGCAAGTTTTTCGATCTTCGATTTAGGAGTGCAATTGTTATTATTTGATAAGAACCAAGTCCAGTAGGAACGATATATCCTATGATGTGGGAGAAGATTATCCTGGCCAAATGTTTCAGTTTTGTGATAAAGGATGATTGATCCCGATGAGAAACTATGTTTGAGTGATCAGTTTATCAAAGAGGGTGATAATGCACTTTGAGATGTTTAGATCTTGAACTTGTTGAGGGTGAGCACTTGAAAATCTTGGGGTGTTTATCTTATAGAGTTTGATTTTGACGGGTGATAACTTGACCAAGCAAACCAAGCAGACAATCTAAGCACAGACTGACAGATAATAGGTGTTTATGTTTGCTGCAAATTGATCAGGCAAAAATGACAAATCTGAAACAGGCATGCAGGACACAACTTTGGACTAACAAATGCAGAGTTTCGTACAACTAGATATGCAGTTTAGAACGACACAAGATATGAGTCTATACGATAAAGAAAAAGTTTTCATGTAATAAGAAGAGGCTCGTACGACACACTTTTCTGAACCATATGACAAAATAGTTGACTCGTACGACATAGAATGTTGTGTAGCACGACACAAAATTTTATGCAAACAGGTTTGTACAACAAAGATCCTAACTTGTACGACAGATAACCAGATAGAGATAAAAAATGTTTGTTTAGTTAAATTTTTGATAACTGAAGTTAAATGTTTTGCTTATGTCTTCCATTTTTTGGATGTATAATTTGTCGATTTAGAGATGAATACACAACAAAAACATGATGCGATAAATGACTCCAAGCATGCTAAACCCTAAGCAAGTTAGTTGAGAATGAAAACCTTTGCTTGTTGACTTAGGTACACACCCAATAGCTAATCAGAATACGACCGCTAAGTCTCATGCAATGGATTCTCAACGCCGTATTATCCGACTCAAAACGCTAATGGGGGCACGATATGGCAAGTGTCTTGAGAGAGTTACTATCTCTCTTACACAAAGATTATCACCCTTTCGTAGGTGAATCAGGTAGCTTCTACTTTAACCAAAACTAGTAAGGGATCTATTTGGCACGTTGAGGTATAAACTCAATTAACAGGTCTCCCAACCTTGAAAACAAAGGTTTGATATACTCAAAGGTACGGAGGAGAGCTATTCCCGAGCACTGCCACTGTCTTGATTTTCATCAAGAACATATTTATTTTATAGTGGGTTGGATTACTTGGAGTTAGTCATTCCCACTTAGGTCGTTCCCCTCTCACTAGCCTTAATGGCTAAGAGTTATTACTCCTCAGGAGGGCAGGCCTGCTAAAGAAATATACTAATGAAAGCAAAAGATGAGTCTAGCTTTCTGATCACCTAAGAAAGGTGAGATCATACCTGCCTATCATCAAAGACACGAAAGACATAATGGTTCATTTCTTAGCCCTGATTGAAGTGTACCTAGAAAATTTAAATGAATACACAAAGTTTAGTTAGATTCATAGGCAACCTGCAAAATAGATCCATTAGTAATCATTGATTGGTTTTTGAATTATGTCTTTGACAAGCGTATCTTCATCAATCGTCCTGCAAAAAAGAGTTAGGCTACCAAAATCTCACAAACCAGTCAGGGTTAGTGTTAGAAAATCTCGGATTAGAATTAGAAAACCCTAACATGCAGTTTATCAAAAAATCACATATGCAGAAACTCGTATGATATGATTTATCAGATAGTACAACAAATATTTAGACCTCTAACACAAGCCAAAAACCAGATCGTACGACACATAATTATGATTAGTACGAGTAAAGAATTTGTAAGAAATAGACTCGTAAGACATAGCTTTAGACCTAGTACGAATAAAGAACTTGCAACATAAAACCTCGTACGACACAAATTTATACCTAATACGAGTCAGGATGAGGTGTCATCCTAGGATAAACGGAAGTTCATACGAGCTGAAAAGGCAGTTAGTACAAATTTCTAAACCAAAGCCAGACAGAGATGAAGTTTTTTGAAGATTAAGAGGCCAAAAGTGATGATTTCGACCCCACGGTGGACGCCAAATGTCATGCTCTATGAAATTTTACCTGTACCTATAAACACAATGCACTCAATAGATCATTACAAGCATGGTTAGTGAATTTAAATCAAAGAAAGATAAAACCATAACTAAGCAATCTATCACCTCCTAGTAAATGCGAGTATGAATTTTTCTCTCAGATCTTGTTATGCAAATTCCAGTGACTTGACTACACTTAGATGGAGGATTTGAATGATGAAGATGAACGATCTAGCAAGAATAGCATGATTAAGCTACATGATTCTAGAAAATAGGCTAGAATGAGGATGAGATTAAGATAAAATTGAGCATGATAACATTGCTAAAATGATAAGCTATAAGCTAGATGCCTATAGTAACAATGCATAAGATGAGATGATATGCGATGATCAAATGATATGAATTGGGACCATTATTGCTCCAAAATGGGGTCTATTTATAGGATTTCCCAAGGCTAGGGGTGAGGTGGAAGGAATCAACGATCAAGATTGATTTGAAGATATCAATGGTTAAACTGGAGGAGGTTGGCAAAGGGGTTGGACTAAAGGGAACATTTGTCATCTCTATGCTGACAAGTGTCAAGAGGCTTCTAGAATAGGTTGGATGAAAAGGAACACTTAGTGACAAGTGTCACAAAGGTTCTGGAATAGGTTGGATGAAAGGGAACACGTGGGTAGGTATAATGGGTTAGGTTTAGGAATGGTTAGGTTAGGTGGTTAAATGTTAGGAGAATTTGAATTTAGAAATTCAATTAATAGGAAAAGGCTAATTAATTTCAACAACTCATAATTGATTTATTTTAATTAATTAAATGATTAGAAGAAATGATTTTGATGGAAGGAATTAATCAACTTGAATTAATTAATCAAAGGAGATTAGTGAGATGAATCTATTTAATAAATCCTTAGATTTATTAATAAGTAAATGAAAGTGGAGGATTTAATCAAATTGTTGATGAATTCAATTAAATTGGAGAGGGAGATTAATTAAATAATTGCTTATTCAATTAATTATCTTCAGACCATTTTTAGGTGTATACACAACTAAGCAATGCAAGATGGGTCCTGGCTACATGGCCTGTTAGGTACCCATGTACAAATACAAATGCAATCTCCCATAAATGGAGAAAGAGAGAAAAAACTAATGAGAAAAAACTCTCCCCCAAAAGAGAGATGAAGAAAGCACACATTTCCCTCAATGATGAGAAGAAGAGACTGTGAAGACCCCCTTCAATGTTGAATCTCCTGCAAAGATGGTCCAATGATGATGACCAAAATACCTCCCCATAAGGAAGAAAGAGGGGCAATGTTGCACCAATAATGTCAAAGTGTGACAAAACCAGTTACCAAGTCGATGACGATGAATCACTCGATGCAACAAAATAAAGATCAGGCATGGAGACAACCTGCTTTGAGCATCATCTCGATACTCGTAAATGGAAAAAATATTGGTACAATCTAAGTCTCATGAGAGCTATGCACCAAGTCGCACAAGATATTCCTAATCTACATGTACAAGAGGAATAGATCAAATAGTCAACAAAAAAAAGATATAAAGAGACGTGGCACTTTATGTTAGTGCGAGTACAACATTGCTCATGCAAGAGCATACAACATGATAGTGCAAATCTGGAAACATGAAAATGATGCCACCAAGAAGCCCTATAGAATACTGCAGAAAAAGACGCCTCTGATTGGGATGTGGCCAAGAGATATAAAGGAGAAAATCAACCCCCCCCCCACCTTCCCCTTGACTGTTGGTTGGAAGCACTGGAAGACAGGTATGAAGTGACAAGAAAAAATTGTGTTCCCAATTTGACTTATTCCATGGTATTTGTGTTTCTAAAAGATTTTTAAAATCTAAAAAACAATAACTTATTATGCCCCCCAAAAAAACTTAATTAGAAAATAAAGAAAAAAAAATGAAAAAAAGGCTTTTTTTTTTTTTGAAATAACAAAAAGTTTAATAAAAATTATTAAAGGAAAAAAAAACTTAAAAAAGTTTATTTTTTAATTATTATTAAAAAAATTATTTAAAAAAAAAAAAAAGAAAGTAACATTTTTTTTATTTATTAAAAAAAATTAAAAAGTGGGGTCCGCAGGGCAACCTATGTCACCCGCAGGTACACCTATGGGCCGCAAGTGGCCTGCGGTATCCATAGGTACACTTGTGGGCCAATAAGGAACCACACACCCCCCCCCCCAAACTAATAAAAAATAATTTTGTTTATTTTTTTTATTTTCCAAAAAAAAATAAACAAAAAAAATTAAAAAAATTTCAAACCTATACTTGCAAGTCCGTACGGCAGGCCGGGAGGGAAAACAATTTCAACTTGGGGTAATGGAGGCTGATTTTGACGAATTGAAAGTCAATCTTGGGTTTTTTGGGCCTTCTGAGCACAATGGCGATGATGAATTTGGCCAAAAATGATCCACAATTGCAGATCGTTGTCGGGATAAGTCACCACCCTCCACCTTCAAATGACTCTAGATTTGGCCTCGAATGTCAGATTTTGATGAAGCAAAAGGCGATTCTTAATTTCTCAAACCTCCTAAATCCAATGGTGACCTTAGATTTGACCCAACAAGATCCAATAATAACCTGTAATAGAAAGCTCCAAAATGCAAAACCTCAAATTTCTCTCAATTGGCAAACCAATGACACTCAAATGGCTCTAATACCATGTGAGAATTTGCCAAGATCTAGAGGCAATAGAAAGAAAAAA
>NW_026730398.1:0-14494 GCF_030272615.1 Cryptomeria japonica
CTGTTATATTAATTCTACTAGTTATTCTAGATCTATGAATTAAGTTTAAAGAGGGAATTTTTACTGTCAACTGATTTAGCCACCCCCCTCTCGATTGCCCAGATATTCAACAGATCTATGTGTTGATTTGATAATAAACCTCAATTAAATATAATGAATATTAATGATGTAGCTATTTTAATTATCTAGGGAATAAGAAAGGATATTGTTAAGGAAATATTGAGGGATTATCAGTTCAAAGGATACCGTCAATTCTCAAAGATGTATTGTCCCTACATTGATATTGGTAACACTAATCTCAACCATGTTGACATGAATGAATTCTTACAACAATTGCACATGGAAGGTGAGGGATCTATAATGG
Organism: Cryptomeria japonica; assembly: GCF_030272615.1. NCBI lineage: Eukaryota > Viridiplantae > Streptophyta > Pinopsida > Cupressales > Cupressaceae > Cryptomeria > Cryptomeria japonica. Next base: position 365 of record NW_026730398.1, read on the forward strand.
TATACATATTGGCCACTTATATATTGGTGGAAGAAGTTCCCTTCCCTTAATCACTATAGACATTTCAGTTGGTTCTCGATTTATCTTGACACTACAATCATAGGCATATAAAGATTATTAAAAAATTGGGAGAGGTAGTACTAGACATAAGTTAATAAATTATTGGAAAAGTATTTGGAATCCAAACATCACCGAGCAATATGAGGCTATTAGCATACAATAGGTTTTAACTCACTATGAGTAGATGAATTAGTAGTTTATCAATTCTATCAACAACCAATTATGTCTTAAACAAATAAAAATGATAGTAAAAAAGGTGAAAGTATAGAACATGAATGAATTTATGGTAGATACAAAATACTAGATTACCCTTATCATCCAAGTATATAGATACCCAATCCATGCCAGAGATTTTGATCCTTGGATGTACTTGTACATATAGAAGATTTCCTCAAGAAAAAATATTCACTGGGAACTACAATTATCAATGACAACTTATGTGATCAATTAATATATGTGATTAAAATAATTAAATTTTATATGACCTCCTATATATAGTGTACTTGTTAGCTTTATAAGATACCTTACTATGACAAAGAAGATTGATTTCTCTCTAGATGGGAGAAATAAAATTCTATTACCACTATCCCAAATTGCAATTAAAGGATAATTTGAAATGTTACTTGATTTACTAAATGATACAATTGTGTATGTAAAAATGAAAGGCTTGAAGATTTAATTTTTCTAAATGGATAACTATGTAGATAATTGCTAAGCTAAATAATTGGGGTAACTAGTATATGCAATTTAAGATATTCACTTATATTAGTGTGGGAATCTTCCATGAGGCAACCTTCAAATTGCCAAGGTACAAAAGTGACATGTTGATCTTGTTAGAACTTTGTAGATAGATAGAAGAAGTTTACAAAATCATTGTATTTATGAAACATAAATATAGATACTCTTCTTTCAGAGTGAGAGTATATTTTTGTACAAATATATAAGCTACACAAATGACTAATAATCAAATGGCTTTATTGATAATGGGTTCATTTCATGATTTAATAAATAAATTTGATCCTAGAGGAAAAAATCAACCTTATTATAAGGGCTTATACAAAAATGAGCAAATCCTAGAAGATCATTAGGTTAATTTTAAAAATAAATATAAGGTTATATTATTAAATAATTACAAATTTACTTTGAATAATGAGATTTTGTAATATGGGAAAGGAATTGAAAGAGAAGGGAGATGAAGAAAATATGTTAAATGTTGTTTATAGTACAAAATGAATATTTAACCAACATGTTCATAATGTAGATTGTCTAGTTGTAGAGTATTCATATATGAAAAATAGAGTAGAAAATATCTACTCTAAGTAATGTTTGCTTGCATCATTTCCAATGTTAGAACTATGATACCACAAAGGATGAAAAATAACAAGGAAATAAAGATGAGGAATCCTCTAGTGCTACAATGAAGAAATGAAAGGATAATCTATATGTAGCAAGTCTTAAGGAAAGGGAAGTAGAATATATAACTATGATAGAAACTAATGAGGAAGAAGAAGAAGATGAAATTCCCCTTTAGAAGAGGAAAATAAAATTCTCTTAGATTTCTCCTCTTCATAACCATCCTATCATCCTTATTGATCCTCATGTCCTCTCCATGAGTTTCCTATTCCTTCTATTCCACCTACTCCAAGTAAATCATCCACTCTAGTTGTGTATTTTCTACATCCACCTCTAATTCCTTCACTAGATCTTTCAGATCCTCCTTCATCTTCACCTCACTTATCTCCATGACATGATACCCATATTCCTTCACCACCAAACCTTGAACAAGATAAACAACTAGATGATGGAAAATATTAGATTAAAGGAAACCTACAAGAGGAGAATGTTGAAGAAATGGAAGCATTGCATAAATAAAATAAATGAGAGGACACTCTTGACCATTTTGTAAGATACCATAGGTACTAAAATTATACCTCCTCATCCGTCACCTCTGCCATTTCAATAAGAGTAGGAAATTCAATCTGAAAAATATAATGGAAGCTCCTTATTTCTCCTCCTCAACAAAAACAAGTAGATACATATAACTTCCTAGTATGGGTCAACTATACTATATAGAAAATAAATACAATGTATGTCTATGTAAAGGATGATGAACTATTGGTTCTTATGGAAGCTTTAAAATTTCCAAAAGGAAAGAAAAACAGAACAATGGGCTTTCCATGATGACAACAGATAAGACATGAAACAAGAAATAAAACAACTTCCCATCCCCATGAATAATAAACTAGAAGTTGGCATGACAATATGGATTATTAAATGCAAAAAATAAATTTAGGCACTCAAACCAAAGGTGAGAAGTCAACTTTGCAATTGGTTGTTTCTATACTTATTGAATGCATGAAAAATCATTATAACATGTAGGAAGAGATTAAAGCTCAAATTACACAATTGACTACCTAGATTATTTATTTGGTATAACCAAATGATTTTGCTACTCCAATACCCAATTTGTAAGAAACATTAAGTAAGGATATTTGGCATCTAGACTTGGAGTTGACATCCCCCAAACTACTAAGGAATGAAGCGATAATTTACATGCACTAGTAAGATGCATGATAAAGAAAGGAATAATAGCTTATAGTTCCATTAATGATGAAACCATATTATCCCACTAGATCAAGTTTGATGTAAATGAAGAACTCATGTGGGAATATTATATTCTAAATTTGCAGAGAATAAGGGCTATACCTTTTGACAAGTTTTCTAGCATAGTTTTTTTTTTAAAGATGACTATATGGATAAGACTAGGGAATGGATAAAAGTATGACAATTGAGAGTCAAAAATATTAAGAAATGTAAAGGAAAATTGACATGATATATATGTTTAGAAAATTAGGCTATGGATAGAATTCAACAATTCATTGAAGATGTTTCTAGCTAATTTTGGAAAATACTTTCACTGATAAGCTCACCTACTAAGTGATCAAGGAATTTATAGATTTTTTATATAAGGTAGTATTTGAATACTTCATCAAGAGGATGTTGAAATTCCAATTAAGAATTAAGAAATTCTGAGAGAAGTTGGCCAAGTTTGATGAATTAGAGGAGAAATTAGAAGAACCAATCTTCTCTCAATGGGTCAAATTGAAATATCAAAAAGGAAATATATGAAAAAATTGAATTAAGTATTTAATTCCTATTCAAATAGTTTTCTATGATGGAATTTTGAAGCACTGAGAGGGGGGGGGGGTGTGAATTAGTGAGTCCAAAAATAAAACTACTTCAAACACTAACCGGTAGATGAACTTAACAAAAAAAGTAAACACAATGCATGCAATCCAAAATGATATAAAAAAATCCACAATAAGTAAAACATCCACCATAACAAAAGTGTTTGTACATGGAAAACCCAAATAGGTAAAAACCTTGGTGAGATGGAACTCACAAGGTAACTATATGCAGTAATAGATAACTGACCAGTTAAGGTCTACAAAGTGCTCTACTAGGAGCAAATCTTGTTACAGATCCCAAAGCTTGATAAAAATCAATACCCTGTGAAAGGTAGTACCCTATTAGGAGTAACCTCAGTGGAGGATTTTTGAATCCAAACTAATGGATCACCCTATTACAGGATTTGAATAATGAATCTTGTTAGAGCTTACTCGGTTAGGGGATTTTAATTCTGCTGTAATTGTTAGAAGACAACAGGATTTGTTTGATCTATCTGAGTAGCACAATACTTTCTTGATCGGATCCTTCTAATCATATTGAACACTGCTTCTCAAAATACTCTACATCTTAACACTTTTGTCTCTCACACGCAACATATCACTTTCACTCATATAACATAATTCATTGTGATGTCAATATATAGACATTTAGATTTCATGTCGGCCTCAAGAAATCATAACACAATTACCTAGGTGCAATGTATATGGTCAAGTGATTATAACTCATCATAAAAATACCACCAAAAATTAGTGATGGTGATAAATCATCACACAATCTACAATTACCAGTTGGAACACTAAATACTGGTTAGAGTTAAATTCCTTGACTTTGACGCTTCTGAGAAAGTCTTCTTTGGATCTTCATGTTGATGTTGAGACACATATAACGAAGTGGTTATCTGCATGCATACATCGGTTGTCACCAAATACCAATTGTAGTATAAACAACTCTAAGTCATACCGGTAGATAATATAAACATATGTGTGTGTATGTGTTTGATTAATGACAACATATGATGAATTCATTACAATCATCATGAAGCAAACAATCTTCCCCTTTGGTATTGATGGCAACACTTAGAAAATTTTACAATAATACCACTAAGTGTGCATACAAAACAAATTTACACATATACACATGCTCCCCCATAATGCATACATTACACAAAATTTTCAAAAACACACACATATTTCTACTCCCCCTTTGACAATAATGCCAAATTGAAAAAGTAAAATATATATATATATATATATATATAATTTGTATCAAAGTGTTCAACATATACAACAATCGGAAAAAATGAATAAAGATTCATGCATAAGATAGTCTCATGAAAATAATATTAAAGTTCTTCTTCAACTGTGATATGGCATTTGTCCATGTCTCTGGCACATTTTCAGTGTACTCAAGTGTAGACATAATCTATGAATTTAACTCTTCCATGGAATCCAGTGAATAGGTTTCTGGGGTAGCTAAAATAGCTTCAATATTAGTGTAGGCTCTCTATAGGATGTCCACTTGTGTTGTAAGTTGACCCTTCAATTCCTTTAGTGACTGGAGTCTCTTTGCTTTCTCATGATCATAAGTATCCAGCTTGTTGTGCAAATCATGTACAAATTTTCTAAAAGCAAATATAGAGTCTTGAAGTGGGACATATGCATTGCATATCTTTTCTAGCTCTTACTATGTTTTTGTTCACCTTTTTGTGATATCAGAATAAAAGAATGAAACATTAGAGGTAGAAGCAAGATATTTTCCTCCTGTTTCAATAGCATTTCCCAATAAAGATTTATTATGTGATAGAGCTAGTTTGTCGGTATCAATTTCCTTCATGATCTACTCTCCACGCTTTTTCCTATAACTCTTTTTTTCATAAGCATGGGATGACTCTTCAAGTGATATGAGTTGGTTAGATGTATCAATGACTAATTGACCAAGATTTCTAATAGGCGAAGACAGATGTACGGTAGAAGTTTTCAGAAGTAGATTTGTCAAAATGTTTACTGCTTTCTGAATAGCTTCTGCTTCAATCCTTTGTTCCTTAAGTCTCTTTTTGTGCACTCTAGATTTCATAACATTTGCTATCCTCATCATTTCAGATGCACTCATGTTGTCAACACTAATAGGCTCTGAGATGCCTAATGAATCATCATCATCTTCATTAGTTTGCTGATCGACTAATGTTTTTTCCGGTTCAGAAGATGTTACCTTAACAATTTCTTTTTCTTGGTTTTTCTCTGTTTCCTATTCAAAAGTTTGTGTGTCAACATTTTTATTAGATTCCTTTTTAATATCTTGTAAGACCAATGAGGATTGGTGTTTCTTGGGTTGATCTTTTGCTAGTGAAATATCCACTCCTTGTTGAGTTGTCGATTCCTCAACTGTAGTAACCTGTAACACAGTGATTTCAGGTGGCTCCATATCTGGTGCAGTGATGTCTCTAGATAGATCAACTATATCCTGAATATCATGAGCAACATGAATAATGGTGTCATCATACTTCTTGACAGGATATACCTCATCAACTTGTACAATCTCTTCTTCATCCATTTCAAGTTGATTAGCAGTATCTTCCTCATCTTTAGAGGATTGTAGGAGGTCCTCCATCTGTTTGATTTCACGGGCTATTTGATGAGTCTCAGTCTCAATAATTGCCCTCTTTCCACTAAGTAGCTTCAATCTCCTTGCTTTGAAAGAAAATTGAATTTTGTACTGATCAACTAAAGCACTTATTTCATCCTTATATAAATTGGGAAAATATTGTACAAATTTTTCATCAATAATTTCTTTTTCCAATTTAATAGCTTCCTCCCATTTATTCAAAAGAATAGTGTACAATGAATTTGAGATATCCTTTTCAAGATAATGTGTAAATCTATTGTAATGACACAAATGAGTGATTACCTGTAGAATGATTTGCTCCTTCTCATCTTTAGTGAAGGAATCAAAATGTTCTTTGACATTGTCAAATCTATTCCTCCCTAATGTCTTCACTATTCTTTCAAAGTGAGTATCAGGCTTGAAAGTTGAGATGTCAATAGGCACAGTTGCCTTTGGCACATTTTTCACTGACTTTTCTACTCTACCAGTAGCTTTCATCTTCTTAGGTTCTTCTTCAGTGTCAGTTCCTTCAGATTCTTCTTGAAGAATTAACTTTCGATCTCTTTTCTTTGACTCCTTTTTCATATACACCTTAGGTTCCAATTCCTTTTTATTTTGGACACTTCATGTCATTCTAGTACTTTTCATCATCAGAGGTGCATCCTCACCTTTCCTTTACTTACCTTTCCCACTTGTGGTAGGATCAATACTTGTTTCAGCTTGAGTATCCTAAACTACAACAATACCCAGTTTTGCCTTCTTTTATATTTTGGAGATGCTAATAGGTTATTAGCATAACCAATCAGTAAGTCATAGTTCACCTCATAACTCATATCTTCCATTTCTTCTTCTCTTGGCTCAATTGTCTGCATTAAACAAAAAATAGTGGTAACTGTGAAAACAATGTCCCTAGAAAATTGTTTTACCACATCCTCAAGCAATCTCATTCTCATGCTCATCTTTTTCTGAAAATCATTGAAATATTTGTTCATAGTAGCAGAAAACATATTCTTGACATCCTTGATGATGTTCTTGATCTGAACGAATACCGATAGATCCTTAGACCATTCAAGGTCTCTGATTCCTGGTAGGAATTCTAAAAATAAAACAATAGCCCGATCAATAGCTATCCACATTTAAACTTTAGACTCTTGTCCTTCTTGATAGACTGAATATTTAACATTAATTGGCTCCATACAGCCTCACATAGGTCATAAATAGCATTTTCAGCTATCATCCTATAAGCAGTATGCACCACTACTGATGGAACACTATTTAGTCTACTAGAATAAAATATGCAGTAGCCTATAACCATAGCTGCTAATTTCACTACTGGGTCCCTGATATTGTTGATAGAAAAAGCTCATTTATCGAATGTTGATTTGGTTAGAGAATATACTCTCTTTTGAGATACGCCTCAGCATAGGTACTTCACCAATTGAGTAAAAACTAGTTACAACTTGAATGGCTTCCTTGGTTATTGTATGAGTTCTCTCTAAGTACATGTTCTCACCATGAAATCGACTCAAGATAATTCTAATATGCTCTTCTTCAAAAACTTTAAGAAAGTAAGTAGCATTGTGAAAACCTTTCTCGAAAACCCTAATATACTATATTTGAATTTTCCAGTTCTCATCACAAAGTGATTTCAACTGAGTATATATTGATAGAGACCATAGATCGTCAATCTTGCAATCAATATAAGTGGACAAATCTCCCTTGACAATGAAACCACTAGGAACTTGTGATAATGCATTATAAGACACAATCTTATATGCTTTTACAACTTCCATAGGTTCAAATGTGATCATTCATTTCCCTACTAACTTTGAAGATGATGCCATTACAGATAAACTAGATTTCACAGCAAGAATTTCAAGAAATACCTTATTTCACACACGCTGCCTCATTTACTAGTTCAATTCCCTCAATGCACACTAGTTCAATCTTTTGCAACCTTCAAATCAACTCGAACACACAAATCTTAATCTAAGTTCAACTGAATTCACCTAACAAAATCTTCTAGGTTCTGCAAGTGCTCAAAAGTCTTTTCTCGAATGTGTTAGGGTAAGAATAACAAAGTAAAAACTCACTTTTATCCTTTTAACCAACTGCATTAAATGCTCACCTATTAGGGTTACAAACCCTAATTACACCACTCAAGGAAAAACCAATTGATAACTAAATGATAAAAAGTTATCAAAATTTCATGGGTTCAAATTTTCTTACCACATATTCACTTCAAGGGGTCCAGAGGTGGATTTATCATTAAGCTCTCCTTATCGATATGAAAAGGATTAATTCACTGGTGTAGGATTCTCTTCACTAGGTGAAGGAATAATTTGTTCTCTAGGTGAATCATTTCTTTTCTTCTCTTGTTTCTTCAACATTAACTTTCTATTTTCCTTTTTCATATTTAGAAGGGTTGACCAGTTGGTTCTTCCTGGATCTGAAGAATTTTGCCAAGTGCCCCAATTTGTTACAGTGACAGCAGGCCATACCAGATGATTTCCAAGGTCGTGCATTTCCTCTCCCAATTCTTCTTCTATAGTTCATAGCCACATGACAAAAGTTATCATAGATGGTGTAAATGAAATTTGTTACCTTTTCCATCTAAAATGGACTAAACCGGTTGTCGTAGGGTCTTTGCCAGTTCATGTTGACCTAGTTGTCAAAATTCCTCATCCATTTACTATTTGGTCTTGTATGCATATGCGGTACAAGATTATTTTCTCCATATTTTTACTCAACTGATCTATGTCCATACATTCCACATGTGAAGCAATGACCTTAAAATTTATTAGACAAATACCTAACATTAGTATTGTAGCTTGCATTTCTCTTAGGTTTGTCTTTACCAATATTTGCAGTGTGACCAGGTTTATGGCAACCAAAGAAAATGGGTTTAAAGACCACCTTACTAGTAGGTTTCTTGATCTTAGGAGAAAATTTGTTCTTAAGAGTGTTTATCTTTGTACCAGATGATTCTCCTTTCTTAGATGTGTTAAAACCAGGTCCAGAGGTATCACCTTTCATCCTTTGTGATTTAATTTGTTCTTCTAGCAAGGTAGAACTCTTGTTGAACTTTTCCAATTTCTCATTGACTTCGGTGATCTTCCTTGTAAGATCTTCATTGTGTTTTGACAGGTTCTCTCTTAGAGATGATGCTAGTTCAAGATCTAGCTGTAAGTTCCCCTTTTCTTCTCTTTTTGCAACCAAATGCTCATGCATCGTGACATTTTCCCATTTGATCTTGACAATGTATTGATCTCTTTCCTTTATAAGGTCTTCAACTGTTCTTCTTGCTTCCAGTTCCTTACTCATGCAGATAGTAAGACCTTCCAGCTCTCTCTTTATATTTAGTTTCTCACCGTTTAAGTTTCCAAGTTCCTCAGCTAAAGAATCAATATTGGCCTCATCTAAATAATTATTATCAGATATTTCCAACAGTTGATTAGTTAGCTCTCTCCTTTTGACTTGTGAAGCTTTCAGTTTGACCCTAAGGGTTTCAAGCTCATTTCTACTAGCTTCAAGCTCTCTAGCCATCTCAAAGTAGCTCATGTCCCCCATGGTGGTTTCAAGGCTCCCTTCTAAGAGATTAGGCTTTAAAGAAGTTTGTCTTTGATACCAAATGATGGACTTGAATAGTACTAAGAGGGGGGGTGAATTAGTGACACCAAAAATAAAACTACTTCAAACACTAACCAGTAGATGAACTTAACAAAAATTTTAAACACAATGAATGCAATCCAAAATGATATAAGAACATCCATAATAAGTAAAACATCCACCATAACACAAGTGTTTGTATGTGGAAAACCCAAATAGGTAAAAACCACGGTGAGATGGAACTCACAAGTTAATTATCTGCAGTAATAGATAACTGATGAGTTAAGGTCTACAAAGTGCTCTGCTAGGAGTGAATCTTGTTATAGATCTCAAAGATTGATTAAAAGCTATACCCTATGAAAGGTAGTACCTTCTTAGGAGTAACCTAGGTGGAGGATTTTTGAATCCAAACTAATGGATCACCCTGTTAGAAGAATTGAATAATGAAGCTTGTTAGATCTTACCTGGTTAGGGGATTTTAATTGTGTTGTAATTGTTAGAAGACAATGAGATTTGTTTGATCTATCTGAGTAGCACAATGCTCTACATCTTAACACTTTTGTCTCTCGCACACAACATATAACTTTCACTCATATAACATAATTCATTATGATGTCAGTATATAGACATTTAGATTTCATGTTGGCCTGAAGAAATCATACCACAATTACCTAGGTGTAGTGTATCTGGTCAAGTGATCATAACTCATCACAAAAATACTACCAAAAATTGTCGGTGGTGATAACTCATCACACAATCTATGATTACTAGTAGGAACACTAAATACCGGTTATAGTTAAACCACTTGACTTTGATGCTTTTGAGATAGTCTCCGCTTAATCTTCATGTTGATGTTGAGACACATATAACCAAGTGGTTATCTCCATTCGTACACCGGTTGTCACCAAATACCAGATGTAGTATAAACAACTCGAGGTCATACTGGTAGACAATATAAACATATGTGTGTGTATGTGTTTCATCAATGACAACATATGATGAATTCATTACAATCATCATCAAGCCAACATTCTAGACTATAAGTAGTAATATACATCTATTTCAATTATTGCATTATTTATTCTTTTGAATAAAAGTAATAAATCAATTTAAGATTGATATCTATTGATGTGGCATGGATTTTCCCCACTTAGCTTGTAATTGGTAGTTAGTTTTAGTTTAGATCTAGGCACCTAATTTAAGCTCTAATTAAACTCTTTTAGATCCACAATTTTAAGGTGCCTAGTTTGTTACTTATATTTACTCTTAAAACTTTATCTAGGATTAAGAATTATTATTACATACATTTTCAACATGGAAACCCTATTCAAAGACTCTGTAATTTTGATAAATTTTAGAAATTAAACAATCAATCTTGTTATTTTATGAATGTTGTTTTTATACTAGTAATTGTATATTTATTTTAATTTTTTAAATTGAATAACTTTGTGAAATCAATTTTTCATTGTGTTTTTACATAAAGTTGATGCAAGTTTGCGTAGAATGAGTTGTTGGTGTGTTGCCATTGATATTAGCATGCTTTTTTTGTCATTAGTGACTAGTTGTAAGTTCAGCAAGGATGTTGAATCTCTAAAGGCTGATGAGAGAAAATATAGATCAATAATTTTAGGATTATTGTACCTAACTACCACTAGATTCGATATCATGCATGTTGTTTGTTTTGTAGTTAGATTCGATCAAGATCCCAAAGATACAAATGTTGTTGTTGTGAAAAGAATTTTCAAATACTTAAAAGTAACATAAGACTATGAATTGTTGTATCCCAGAAGATCTAACTTTACTCTTATTGGCTATATTGATGTAGATTGGGCTAGATGTGTGGATGCTGATAAAAGCATGTAAGTGGGGGTGAATTTTTCCTTGGACCACAGTTAGTTGCTTGGTAAAGTAAGAAACAAGATTCAATATATTTGTCTACTACTAAAGATAAATATATTGTTTTTGCAACTTGTTGTACACAAGTATTATGGATGAAAGAAACTCTGGAGCATATTGGAATATTGTTTGATGAGCCAATTTCTATCTTTTGTGACAATACCGGTGCAATAAATATTTATAAGAACCCAATTTCGTATTCAAGAATGAAATACATTTCAGTCCAATATCAATTCTTATGGGAGAAAGTTTTGGAGAATGAGGTGAAGGTTGATTATGTACCTACAAAAGAAAAAAATGATGATATCTTTACTAAAGCATTCTCTAAGGATACTTTTGAATATCTCCAAGAGAAATTGAGGTTTATTTCCCCTCCTATGAATTAAATTCATATAGATGTGCATTAGTCCAATGAACTAAATGAATAGTATTATTCTAGACTAATGATTGGGGCTTCCTCTTAGGGAAAGATAAGTGCAATTGTGATATTTTGAGGAGCCCAACAAAATGGGCTAATAGTTGTTGTGTTTGGATCTTTGACCTTGATGGAAAATGGGGAGAGAATGAAAATATTATCAAAATGGGAGAGAAAATGAGAGTAACAAGTAATTAGAAAAGCGAGAGAATATTGTATTGGAAAATATTAAAATTTTGGTATGAGATTTGTATATACTATTGTTGTTGTTGATATGTTTCCTTCAATGAAAAAGGGGGAGATTGTTGCAAGTTTGAGTAGAATGAGTTGTTGGTGTGTTGTCATTGATGTCAACATGCACTTTGGTTGTCATTAGTGATTGGTTGGTATATTTGATGTTGATTTTCCTATGCAGTTGTATTGAGAGATTTGCTCTGCATATCTTCTATATTGTACATCTATCCATGTAGCTTGGATATGTTACTAAGTAGTGTTTAGATATGCTATATTTGAGATTTGGTGCTCCAAATTGCAGTGCTAAGGAAGTTGCATTCACCAGTGTTTGATGATGTTTGATAGTGTTTCTGCATGAAATCTATGCTTTGCATTTCTCCACTACATGGTTTTTGGTGTTGTGGTTTTGGAGATAAGTTGATAATGAAATTAACTTAATTCTATTCAATTAGCATGATTTATTGGTCTTTGGAAGAAGGGTTTCAAAGTTTCATGGTGTTCACTCTAGGCTTGGTTGACCTTAGGTGTTTACATTTCACATTATCGCTTTGATGATTATGGATCAGTTTATAACGTGTATGACATTTATTTGGGTCTCAATTAAGACATGTTGTGGTCAACTTTAAATTATTTTCCACAATGGGAATGTATACTGCCGACCTAATTTGAATTTTGTGTTTTGGTTAAGATGCTTAGCCAACCTTGGGAGATTTTTGCATATGTGAGGATGATATAAATAGAGGATAATTTTTTGAGAATGATATGAGAGAATGGGTGTTGTGTGTGGAATATAAAATATAAAGGAAGTGAGTCATGGCATATGTGTATATGATGAAGGTGTATGAAAGAGGATCTAACTCCCGTATCATTTAATAAGTGTTTTTTGAGTTGGTAAAATGTGTTGAGCAGTGTGGACTTTCATGTGTTAGTTATCGAAAGTAGTGACACAAAGGTATCTACAAATCTTACAGTTGTAGAGGTATATCAATGGTGGATTCTTTCTCTTTTATTCTTTTGCATTTAGGCATTGAGCCCTTCGAGAGTGATTCTTTCTTTCTTTCTTTCAAGTAGTGAGCCTTTCTTTGTAGATATTGTTGGAAACAATGTAGAAAATTGAGAGGGGGGGTGAATCATTTTGCACACAGATTCTACACAACTTAAACTTAAATTTAGATTTGATTATTAGCAATTAAAACATAAATCATCACCACATCAATAATGCACATAACACCAATATTTTCGACATGGAAAACCCAGTTAAGGAAAAAAACATAATGGGAACCTACCCACAATGAGATAATACTGTGTTAAGATTAAATGTAAATATTACAATGGGGAATGCACATGCATTCAGGCACACTGCCTAGATCTCACTGCTCATTACAAGAAGGGCTACAACCCTGAGAAAGACTCACTATCTTACAAAGACTGCACAACAATCCAGATGATGTGAACTGATGAAATAACATCTCCTAATGCTTGATTATAGTTTCAATTAAGCATAGATAATCAAACTCTATTCTTTCCACTTCTTCACACTCTTCCTCACTTTTTCACACCTCTTCTTTGCTACTAAAAGATTAATTCAATGTTTGCACATGCAGATACATCTTGCAAATGAATATTACATATATTTATACAAATCATCATCCTATATTTCAAGGTCCTTTGAACCCTCAACAAAAATTACAAAATAATAACCTCACACGCTACAAAAACACATACAGACCAAAACAATGTCAACTAAGACATAGTCTTGACCAAAATAATTACCACAACCAAGAAACATCACCAAAAATTACACCTTGATCATCCGCAACATGCTACAATCACCAATAATGCCGCATAACATGAATAACACCACCTAATCAAGAAAATGATCAATAATGGGCACGATGATCAATACCGACCATCAAAACGGATAGGACCCAATCTAGAAACATCCACAAGCAACACGAATCACACCAAAAAAACCACAACATCACCACTTACTAGCATTACCATCATCATGATACCAAACCTCAAGAGCACATGTTGAACTGACTGTCAAATTGAAAGATTCACTTGCAAACTTCTAAATGATGAACCATATGAATTGAGGACACATATGAACATCCCAAGCACTC
>NW_026730399.1:0-14474 GCF_030272615.1 Cryptomeria japonica
TGGTTGCAATTAAATAAATTAGATTTATTTAATTTAGGATAACTATTTTAATTAAATTTGAATTTAATTAAAAAGTGGATAGGGGCTTTAATTGAATAAAATGAATTTATTCTATTAAATGGGTATAGTGAATTTAACTGAGTAATTTTACTTAATTAAATAGAGGAATGCGGGTAATTTAATTAAATTGGATTTAATTAAATAGAGAAATGGACATAAAATATTCATTTAGGAATATGGTCATTTTTATATGTCTACAGATTCTTATCATAGCTTTGGATGTAGATGATATGTTGTTCATAGGAAACAAAAAAGGTATGATTTCAAATTTAAAATCTCATCTTTCTATGAAATTTGAAATGAAGGATTTAGGATCAGAAAATTACATTCTGGGAATGGGGATCAAAAGAGATAGATCTAAGAGAAAACTTTGGCTTAGCTAGAGAAAATATATAACCAATGTTCTTGCAAGGAGCGAAGTTGTTTGTGCTTGACAGTCTGAAATCTCCAAAAGAGATTGAAGACATGAAAAGTGTACCTTATGCAAGTGCTATAGGCAGTTTGTTGTATGCCATGGTCTGTACAAGACCAGACATTGCCCAACCAGTGGGAGTACTTAGCAGATTTATGTTGAATCCAGGAAAATCACACTGGGATGTTGTAAAGAGAGTGTTTAGATATCTCAAGAGTACTTTATACTTTGCATTGTGTTATCATGATAACCTGAAGGATTCAAAGAGAACTCTCAGCATTTGTGGTTATATGGATTTTGATTGGGTAGGGGATATTGACAGCAGAAGATCCACTAGTGGATATGTTTTTGTCCTGAATGGTAGAGAAATTAGTTGGATGAGCAAGCGACAATATGTACTCGCTTTGTCCACTACAGAGGCAGAATACATGGCGGCCACACATTCTTGTAAAGAAGTAGTCTGGCTTAGGCGTTTGAGTTTAGATATTGGCCTTAATGCAGGGTAGGTTGAAATCTGGAGTGACAGTCAAAGTGTTATATGTTTGGCAAAGAATCCTATTTTCCATGCCAGATCGAAGCATGTTGATGTTTAGTCTCACTTTGCTTGTGACATTGTGGAAGATGGAAAAGTTTATCTTAACAAGGTAGACATTCTGGAAAATGTTATAGATGCCTTGATGAAACTAGTGAGCATGCACAAGTTCAGGTGGTGTTCAAATTCTATGGGTCTTCATACCCATGTCTCTCAGTAACATCTGAAATGGTATTCGTTCCAGTGAATTCCTCGTCAAGTGGGAGTTTGTTGTAAATGTGCCTCTAATTCACTTGACATGTTCGAGTTGATCAAACTAGCCTACACCGATGGAACAACAGAGTGAAAGATTGCATCAGAGTTGTGTTGATGATCCGATGGAGCTGTCTTAGGCAGTCCAAATTGACATCGGATATTGGGGGTACTGGTCTAGAGTTAAGCCGATACCCATGAATTCGCCTTAGGCGATCAGGTCAATATCGGCTATCAGGTTAATATGCTGAAGGCTATGCCGAAGTCTTCATAAGTCTGTCTTGTTTTGTCTCGGAGTGCTTTGCTCATCAAGATAGCATTTTTGGGTTTGATCCGATGAGCCGATGAGACCGCTCTCTGTTATCGGAGATCGAAGTAACCTCGTGGTGTTCGTGTCGATGTTCCGTTGAGTCCACCTTAGGTTATCAAGATAACATTTCATATCAGGATAGCATTTCTGGTTGTGTTTCGATGTACTGATGAGGTCTGCTCTTGTCTATCAGAGATTGGAGTAACAACTTACGTGTTTTACCGATGATCCGATGGAGTCACCTTCGGTGATCAGGTATCATCGGGCCATCGACTTTACCATTTGAAAGCTATACCAATGGCCGATGGAATGGAGATCAATTGTGGGAGCGAGTTCAAACCGAGATACAAAAAGGTTAACTCTCGGACACTAAGGATGCGACTGCCGGTGTAATTGAATACGAACCGACTCGACTCCTTGCTGCATGCGGGATAATTGATTTTCCATGAATGCAGACCAATGTAGGCAGACGGTTAGACTTCAAGCTGTTGGTGCAGTTGCTTAGATGAACCATTGACCAATTTGGTATTTGAAGACAAATGTGAACCGAATGTCAGGTTACGTGAAGTTACAAGTTTGGATAGCTAATGAGCATTCTAAAAAACTGATGTGTGATCTGAGTGTTGTATGTTAATCTTGAATGAGTGTATGACAGAGTGAAGGAAGTCTGCAGATTAGACATTATTGTATTATATTAACATACTATTAATAAAGTCGATTATCTGTTGGTGGTGGTTTTTTCTCCCGAAAGGGTTTTCCCACGTTAACTCTGTGTGTTATCTCTCTGTGATGTTTATTTGTGTATGCTCTTGCTTGTGCCATATTCTGTAAATGATAAAATTTTGTATACACTAGTTTGTTCTCCCTTGCAAATTGACATTAGGGAAGCGAATTTCCGCACTTGCTTTCATTACACATAGCAGGTACACTCGATATAATTTGAAGGGACATATTTTTTCAACACGGCTTATTATCATGCATTTGATGAGCTTTACAATTTTTGTTACTAGACAACACTATTTGACAATTTTTGATGATATAATTATTGCAAAACTTTTATGCTCATGCTGGTCTTTCTTCAAAGTTGTGCTTGTAGACTTTGTAGAGAAACTGGTAAGTTTCATAATTATACAATCTTGTACGTCTTAAAAATGTTTCAAATGATCTATTTATTATTTCACAAAATAATTTGTATTAAGTGTTATAATTTGTTTCTTGTAGCACATTCATTCCGCATAAAAAGGTTGCTTATTTTGGTCTTCATTTATATGCAGGCATTGCTATACATAAGCTTTTCTCTTACGACATGAGGATGTCTAATGCAGATGAAGTATGATGTTGTATATGTATATGGATGTGAATTGATGTAACTTTTTTATGATGATATATGATGTCCATGAGCAAACTAGTTTAGTTATATTGATGATATACAATGTATCTGTACATGAGTACATTGGTGTAGTTGTATTGATATTCATGAAAAATCATGTTTGTATATTTGTTCATGGATGTCACATGCAAGTGTAATGGTAATTATGTGTATACAATACATGGAAATATTGATGATCATTATGTGTCTACAGTGTAATGCTGGTTTATCTATTTTTTCATTGAATGAGACTGACAGATTTTTTGCCAACAGAAAAAATGCTGCCCTAATAAAATCGTAGGGAAAATTGAAAAACCGAGATAGAATTTTGTAGGGACCCCTCTTGTGGCCTCGTAGGTTCAAACGGATTGTTTGCAAGTGCCACGGATTTTGAGTTAGGGCCCATCAAAGTTTGACAATTTTTAGCACTTAGGGTACTCAAGGGACGACGCCGGTAGGGTTGACCCTGAGTGTTCAAATGAGTGGGGCATAGGGTAATAATGCCTAACTGGACATGTCAAAATCAACGGTTCGTGATCACGATGATCAAAACGAGAAATTGGCCACGCAGCAACATTCGATTAAATGAGATTGACAAATTTTTCAGCAAATAAAAAATGTTGCCGTAATAAAACTATAGGAAAAATTGAAAATCTGAGATAGTCTTTTGTAGGTACCTCTCTCTTGGCCCCGTAGGTTCAAATAGATCATTCATAGGTACCATGCATCCTGAGATAGGGCCCATGAAATTTGGACAATTTTTAGCACTTAGGGTGCTCAAGGGACGACGCTAGTAGGATATGACCCCGAGCGTTCGATCAAGTAGTGGGGGAAAAATAGGAGCATGAATAGGGTAATAATGCCTAAACGGACATGTTAGAATTGACATTTCATGATCATGACGAGCAGAATGATAAATTGGCCATGCGACAACATTCAATTGAATGAGACTGACAATTTTTTTGCCAACTGAAAAAATGCTACCCTAATAAAACCGTAGGGAAACTTGAAAAAACGAGATAGGATTTTGTAGGGACCCCTCTCATGGCCTCATAGATTCAAATAGATCATTTGAAAGGTGCCACAGATTGCAAGTTAGGGCCCATCAAAGTTTGATAATTTTTAGCACTTAGGGTGCTCAAGGGACGATGCCGGTAGGGTATGACCTCGATCATTCGACCAAGTGGGGAGGGGATAGGATCATGCATAGGGTAATAATGCATAAATAGACATGTCAGAACCAAAAGTTCATGATCATGATGAGAAGAACGAGAAATTGGCCACACGACAACTTTCGATTGAATGAGACTGACGATATTTTGGCCAACTGAAAAAATTATTCCCTAATAAAACCATAGGGAAAATTAAAAAACTGACATAGGCTTTTATAGGGACCCCTCTCATGGCCCTGTAGGTTCAAACAGATCATTTGCAAGTGCCACAAATTCTAAGTTAGGGCCCGTCAAAGTTTGAAAATTTTTAGCACTTAGGGTGCTCAAGGGAGGATGTCGGTAGGGTATGACCCCGAGAATTCGACCGAGTGGGGGGAGAAAAATAGGAGCATGCATAGGGTAATAATGCCTAACTATACATTTTGAAACCGACAGTTCGTGATCATGACGAGGAAAATGATAAATTGGCCACGCGACAACATTCAATTGAATGAGACTGACGATTTTTTCACCAACTGAAAAAATGTTGTCCTAATAAAATTGTAGGGAAACTTGAAAAACCAAGATAGGATTTTGTAGGGACCCCTCTCGTGGCCCCATAGGTTCATATGAATCATTCACAGGTACCATAGATTTTGAGTTAGGGCTCGCCAAAGTTTGACAATTTTTAGCACTTAGGGTGCTCAACGGACGACGCTGATAGGGTATGACCCCGAGTGTTCGACCGAGTGGGCCAGGGGGAATAGGAACATGCATAGGGTAATAATGCCTAACTAGACATGTTGGAACCAATAGTTCATGATCATGATGAGCAGAACGAGAAATTGGACACGCAACAACATTCGATTGAATGAGATTGATGATTTTTTTGCCAATTGAAAAAATGTTTCCCTAATAAAACCATAGGGAAACTTGAAAAACCGAGATAGGATTTTATAGGGACCCCTCTCGTGGCCCCTTAGGTTCAAATGGATCATTTGCATGTGCCACGGATTATGAGTTAGGGCCCGTCAAAATTTGACAATTTTTAGCACTTAGGGTGCTGAAGGGATGACGCTTGTAGGGTATGACCTCGAGAATTCGACCTAGTTGGGGGGGAAGAGGAGCATGCATAGGGTAATAATGAATTGTATTGTATTGTTCATTAAATGAATTGTATTATTTGTGAATTTTATTGTTCATTAAATGAATTGTATTGTATTTTTCATTATACAAACAACACTTACGATGAAATGAAATAAATTGTATTGTTCATTAAATAACCATTATTAACCATTGTTAATTATTGGATTGAAGATTAAAGTTTTCCATGATAACACCATGCACACGATGAGCAACAGTTTATATGATCAAATATCAACTTCTGTATACATGAGAATGCCAAATGATTACAACTGTATGGGTAAGTGCACCAAGATGGTGAACAAAAAGGGGGGTATAAGTGGCCACATTTAAAAAAAAAAATAGGTAAACCTGAACTCCAAAGAGATATTTGAAGGTCATGCATTTAAAAACTAGGAGTTGAGAAAAGAATAAGAATTATAGTACTCTAAATCTAGTTTCTAAACTACAAAATTGTTTTATAATTGGATAAGATTAAGAGGGCCAAAAACTTTCATGCACAAAAATACTGTTCCTAATTTTTTCAGAAAAACATAACATAGTTGTTTTCGTGCGTTGCACAAAATATATAGTTAGATTTAGTATTTTGTGAAACCCTTTGGTAGGATGATAGGTAAGAGTGAGATTTAGAAGTTGTGTATTTCTTTTGTAATTTTTCGTTGAGTATTTTTTTTTTATGATTTTTTGAAGTGATTGCATCTTGAAAATTTGGTACTTGTTCGTGCATTGGGCATATCTTGCATCAAAATAATAAAAAATGCAATTTTTTTAAAAAATTGTATAGAATCTAGTGTAGAACAATAATATGTAATTTATTTTGAATTTGGTAAAGTATATCAAAAGTTATTAAAAAAATGGTAGGCATATGTCTGTGAGGACTGTCAAGGCACTAATAAAGAAAATTAAAGTTAATTATGCTAATGTTGTCCAAAAATAAAAAAAAATTATATGGTCAGAAAAATGAGAAGATGTGTGAGATTATGGTGGTAATTTTAGAGATACCCACTTGATCATTTGTAAACCTGATGATGACAAAGTCGAGAAATCACGTTGGAGGATGAAAAAACGGTGTAAAGGGACAAAAATGGGGGGAAAATGGGCTTGCAAGCCTTAGGGTCATTTTCCAACCCTCTTACCATGCCAGAAATCTGCACGGGTTTTGAAAAACAAAAAATACTATTCGCAGTTCTAAATAACCTGTACGGGTTATGTAAAACTAAAAACATTTTTTTTGTGTTCCCAAAACCCGTACGGGCTTTGAAGACATAAATGTATGCTTGTAAACTTAGCACTAACTATACATATGTTAGACATACCTATATAATATGTGTTTATGTATGTATATATGTATATCTATAGTTATATATACACATATTTATATAGATATATGTATATATGTTTGTATACATGCATCTATCTCTTTTTTCCTCTCTCGTCTTCCTTCCCCCATTACCGTCTTTGTCTATTCTGAGCCCTAATTATCCTCCTTGAGTTCTATCTGATCTGTCTCCCCCTCACACTTCTCTCTTTTTTTATTCTCTCATCCTTTTCTCTTCTCATTCTCTCTCTACCTCATGTCTCTCACCCTCTCCTCCTCCTACTCTCTCTCCCTATCCCATTCCTCTCTCTCTCACTCATTATCCTATCCTATTCTCACCCTATCCCCCCCAGCTCTCTCTCTCTCTCTCTCTCTCTCTCTCTCCTCTCTCTCTCTCTCTCTCTCTCTCTCTCTCTCTCTTTATCCTATTCTCCCCATCTCCGCCCTCCCTCTCCCTCTCCCTCTCTCCCAATTTCTCCTCCATCTCTTCCCCTCTCTCTCCATCCCCCTCTCCTTATCCTACTCTCTCTCTCTCTCTCTCTCTCTCTCTCTCTCCTCTCTTTATCCTATTCTCTCCCCATCTCTGCCCTCCCTCTCCCTCTCCCTCTCTCCCAATTTCTCCTCTATCTCTTCCCCTCTCTCTCCATCCCCCTCTCCTTATCCTATTCTCTCTCTCTCTCTCTCTCTCTCTCTCTCTCTCTCTCTCTCTCTCTCTCTCTCTCTCCTCTCTCTCTCTCTCTCTATCTCTCTCTCTCTCTCCCTCTCCCTCTCCCTCTCCTTTTTCCAATCTCCCTCTCCCCCTCACCTTTTCCCAATATCCCTCCCTCCCCCTTTCCTTAACCCCTTCTCTCTTTGTCTCTACCTCTCTCTCTCCATCCCCCTCTCCTTATCCTATTCTATTCCTCTCTTCCTATCTCCTATTCTCTCTCTTACCCCCTCTCACCCCTACTCTCTCTCTCTTTCTCTCTCTCCCCTTATCCTATTCCTATTCTCTCTCTTACCCCCACTCCCCCTCTCTCTCTCTCTCTCTCTCTCTCTCTCTCTCTCTCTCTCTCTCTCTCTCTCTCTCTCTCTCTCCCTCTCTCCCTCTCTCCCTCTCCTTTTCCAAATCTCCCTCTCCTTTTCCTAATCTCTCTCTCTCTCTCTCTCTCTCTCTCTCTCTCTCTCTCTCTCTCTCTCTCTCTCTCTCTCTCTCTCTCTCTCTCTCTCTCTCTCTCTCTCTCTCTTCCTATCCCCTATTCTCTCTCTTACCCCCTATCCCCCTACTCTCTCTCTCCCTCTCTCCCCCTCCCCCTCTTCTTTTCCCAATCTCCCTCTCTCTCCCTCTCCCCCTCTCCTTTCCCTCTCTCTCTCTCTCTCTCTCTCTCTCTCTCTCTCCTCTCTCTCTCTCTCTCTCCTATTTTATCTCTTACCCCCTCCCCCTCTCCATTTCCTAATCTCCCTCTCTCTCCCTCTCCATCCATCCCCCTCTCCTTATCCTAATCTCCCTCTCTCTCCCTCTCCATCCATCCCCCTCTCCTTATCCTATTCTCTCTCTCTCTCTCTCTATCTCTCTCTCTCTCACACACACACACATATGGATTTGGTTAATATTTTTTTATTGATTTGGTTATCTATTTTAATTTTAATAACTAATTTTTTATACAAATTCTTTTATAAAGGATATAGTTCACAAGAAGTACTATACATATTCAAAAATAAACTAATATATACAATTATTAAAATAATTTCTTTCAATAGAATTTAAATAATCTTGATGGTTACATATTTAAGATATGAAGTAAATAATCTGTTGAAATTGTAGAAAATTATTTTAAATACATTTATATAAAAATACTAAACTTAAGGAAAGGAGAGAGTTTACCAAAATAAATAGATATTGACTATTAAAATTGTTTCTTTGTCTTATTTAATTTTTGTTTTATTGAAAATATCAAAGTTTTTAATTTCATATTTTAAAACCATTTTGTTATAAAAAATACATAAAAAACACATATATATACAAAAATAATTGTTATAATAGAAACCTTTCTTTATCTACTAAAGCTATAGATTTTCAAAAAGAGAAGATAAGAAATATTTGAAAGTAATTTAACTTGGACAAAAAAAAATTATTATTATTATTTTAATTTTTATAATTATTATTAAACATGTCTTGACAATTTGGCTTTTAATATTTTTTAAAGAGATTTAAAATATATATACAACTGAAACTTTAGAACTAAAATATTTAACTGAAAATGTTTCTGATTCTTATTTTATAGAATTTTACATTTTACCTTTTTATTAACCTATACATTTTATTCCAAAATTTTACACCCACTCTACCCATCTAATAATTTTTGTTTAGCAAACTACATATTAAACATTTTAATAAGTAAGATTCATAGAAAAGAAAAAACTATCTGGACAATAGGAAATTTAGAATGAATGTCCAAGTTGATTGTATTGTAAATAAAAAATGAAGTATAATTAGATTAATTTTTTGACTAAGAAAAATATATGTATTATATGAAGTTTATAAACAAATAAGATCATAAATCTTTTGAAACATCCATAAGAAAACTAATAATTATATTAAATAAAAATTAGTGCAGGCATAAATTTCAAAGTTGAGTGATATCAAGACCCTTACAAAACCTCTAATTAACAAAACATCTCCTTATCAAAATAAATTTGATAAAGTCAACCGAACAAGTGTGAGAAAGAACGCTTTTTTTTAATTGTTATTTTTAAATGTCTAACAATTTCACTTATATGGTAATATAAGGTGGTGGTAGAATTTTCTAATCCCATGGGTGATATATTCTTCTTGGGTTTCACCTTTTGAACTAATATTTTTACTATAATAAGATTCAATAAGTAATTGATAGAAAATTTACAATGAATGTCATCCGGGTTATCTTGAACAAAAAGTATAGTTATTTTTTACTAAGAAAAATAATGTTTATTGTTTATGTAATTATTTTAGGTTTCTTTCAATATTATAATTATGAATTAAATTACATGGTTTATGTTTTAATATAATATTTATTATTGAACAATAAATAACTTTAAAAAAATTAAGATTTGTGTACACTAAGTGTAACATTCAATGTCACAATTTATTTACTAATCTAAATATTACACATATTTTTTTACTATCTATTGTATGAATACTTTAATAGGGTTAAAATTTCACTGATGTAAATTAATTCTATTTTTTCCAATTTTGTTTTAAAAAGTGATGTTACATTTCTAAATTTAATAATTTTTCAATATGCGTGACTTATTCTAATTTAAAATTAAATAGTTTTGAAAATTGACATTATATTCAATTTATTTTTTACAATATATATAAACTTTTATTTCTTTTTTACCAATGCAATTGAATAGATTAAATATGAATTTATATGCTTTAATTACCTTCTCACAACTATCATCTATTAATTAAATTAATTCATACTAAATTAAGAACATTTTTATTGCAAAGTTCATTTTGCTTTACAATACATACCAATAATTTTTGTATTGAATCCCTCTTATAATGACTTGCATGTGGAAAGACGTATGCAATTGCCTTATAATGGAAAGGATATAGAAGATTCATAGATGACGAAATCAAATACACTTCCAGAAAATCAACTGATCTCTGTGAATGTGAAAGTCTTCGGAGTATTCCATACAAGATATAAATTTGTCAACGTTCCCGAAATTTGAAGGAAATAGCCGTAAGACTCGTATTTATTCCAGAGATTTGAAAATGCCAAATAGTCGTTGCCGTGCCAGCCACGTAAAACAAATTTGCCTTGTGACACAAATCTAGTATGTTATAGTTTTGATATCAACAACTATATACGCGCTTATGTTTGCGACCAGTTTTTGGTGATTATTATTTCGATTGACATTGAAATTATGGCATTTTGGTTGAGAGAAAAATAACATAGTTCATTAATATTTGTCACCTTTGGTGTAACAACAAATTTACAAATTTATTAGTCTCTATAATGGATAACTGAACTTGTTCAAATATATATTCAATTGATTTGAATCTTATGCAAACTTTAGTGTTTACTTTTATTTAATATATGTTCAATTGATTTGAATCTTATGCAAACTTTAGTGTTTACTTTTATTTAATATATGTTCAATTGATTTCATCTAAAACATCAAACATGTTTAATTTTATCATATTTTAATTATCATCGAATCATAATAAGTAAATTAATAGTTTTACCAATCTTAAGGATGAAATACTCTTGGTTAAGAGACAACGAAACTTCAAAACATAATTGGAAAGAGATTTAGTCTCAAAGCCAATTGCAGTCTTTGAATAGTCTATGAATAAATATTCAAGACAACATTTATCTGAATATGACTTTGACCATTAAAAATGATAAATCAAATTCTAATCACCAAGACTTATTTAAGATTTATAAAATTAAATTCATGGTAAGAGCTTTTTATAGGTCATAGTTATTTTTATAAAACTATGAATATATTTTGGTTCAATATTTCAAATCACATTTAATAATCCATCAGTAAGAACAAAAAATATTGTAGAAAAATATATACACAATTTTATATAGAAAAACTATTTATAATGAATTAAATTTACTTAAATAGAACATGAAAATTCATAACTCCATTAAATATCATACCTACATGTTTAAGATAAGAATAGAATTTGTTGAAGAAAAGTGAGTTTTAAAAATGTGACTTTTTAGGTCGGGACATACTATAATGTTAATATTATATGTAAGCTTATTGTATCAAAGTATGTAGATTTTATTTCTATGGTCTATAGCTGAGTGATTGCTGACATTTCTTTAAAGACTTTATGACAATTGAATATTGCCATTGTTTCTTTTAAGATGAGCTAAAATATTAAGCTATATGTTTTAAGTAATTGGAAAGTAATTTTAATTATTTTTAATTTTAAGTAAAGATAATTTATTGTAAATTAAAATAGTAAAATCTTATTTTCCAATAATAATTCAAATTGAGGTGAGGGGGAATGGTTTAAAGTTGGAAATTATGTTTTTGTTTTATAAACTATGTTGAAATGATGCTATTCTTTGAAAATAAAGTGCTTTTGTGTGGATAACCTTCCAAATATATAATTTTTATCTGTTCGAAACTTTTGAAGTTGTAGATTTTAGACTTTTAACTATGCCTTTTGTAGTGAATCTAATTAAAAGCAAAACTTGAATTGGTATTCTGCTTTTCCTAATAACTATTTAATGTTTATGGTAGTTGGCCTGTTCTTTATAAAGACTCATTTTTTCCCTCTTTGGATGGTGTCTCCTTCCTTTTCAATCAATGATTGATTATGTTCATGATCTTTATATACCTCGAAAATATATGGATTAGGCTTTAAAAAGTTATGATTTATTCAAAGGAAAAAATTGGTCGGGGTTTCAATTTACCATAGGGATTAAGATAAAGCACAACTATAATTCTCCCCTATAATGTACTCAAACATGGTCTATACTTAAAATGTGCATTTTAATATGGAAAATACTATTTGTGCCATCTTCATGAGCTTGATCTTCAAGTTGTAAACAGATCTATGATGTTTCACAAGCTCTTTATTTTCTACTTGTGCATGTGTCTCATCCTCCCAATTCTCAAAGAAGTGAATTCTTTGATATTATTGATTATTAGTATGATGATGAGAACTAATTCAAATAATGGGTGTAGTTAAATCTAGTTTTTTGGCTTTACTTTTGTACCATCACATGTTCTTGTTAGTTCACGAATTTGTGTTTCTCTCAAGGAAGGTCTTTTTTCTCTTTGTTGCCTTATCTTCAATGACAATCAAATGTAATATGCAACTTTCTTTGATAAGATATAATATTGTTTTCCTATGTATTAGGCTACTCTATGGGTGGATTTTTTAATGCTTTTATATTAATATATGTTTTAGACTTTATTTCTTTAAAATAAAAAATAAAACAATATGTTATTCACCATGTTTTCATCTATACCATTAGTGCATAAGAAGGTTAAAAATGAACTACTAAACTCATTGTCAAACTTTTTCAATAACTTTCTTATCTCCACTATCTACTTTTATAAAGGTAATTATTTATATTGAACATTTTGACATTTTTTCTTATAATTTACATTAAACATAATATTTTTCTGAGATGAATTTATTTGTTTCAAGAGGTTTTATTTTGTAATCAAATAGATGGGTTGATCAATATAAAACTTATGACTATATGATTTTTTATAATTATCTTTATCAAAATTATTTATACCGATATAAAATATGCTTGAAGAAACTAAAATTAATACCTTTACCAAAAATTATAAAAAAAAAATCTATCAATATTTATGTTAAAAATGTCACAACCCTCCTTTATCACTTTTGGATTTAAATTACAATTTTATTTTTATCTTTGGATAAGCTATTTAAATAATTGAATAAATGTTATAAAAGAATGAAAAATAATAACACACACACACACATGGAAAATATACATTATTTTTATTTATTTATTTTCCACATCCAATTATGGCACATGTTATAGGAAGAATAAGAAGCTTCTAGAGGATTCTCCACCACCTTGCATGTAACTCCTCCACTAAGTCTAATCAATTTGCATGAAGTCCAAAAATTGGGAAAGAATCTCCTTTTTAATTAAAATTTCCTAGATAGTGGGAAGGAGGGAATTTTCTTATAAAATTATATGCAAGTTTCAAAGAAGGGAGTTGATTATGTTTTGGAGGAAATTTTCCAAGTTTTAGAAATAGATATTTTTGGTAGTCTCATTTTCGTTGCAAGAATTTTAAGTTGTTGTTTAGGATTTCTCTCAAGTTGCAAGGAAGGATCATAAGGGTAGCTAGTGGATTCAACATCAAGCTCGATAAACTAGGTTCTCTCCTCATTGTTTATCCTTACATCTACTTATGAGGAATTCGTATTATCAATAGTTATAGATCTTCCTTTATATAAAGAAACTCTTTTATTTGATTTTAAATCTTTTATTTGAGGATAAATAGTAATGATGATGCTTTCATATAGTGCATATAAATATATTTATTTAAATTATTTTATTTCCCTCAAGAAAATATGCACATGATCTTGCTTTTGTTTTTCTTCCAAGAAAAATTTAGCAAAGAAAATCATATTCCTTTATTTGTTTAAAATCTCTTTTTCTGAAATCAAAATTCTTCCTGTGTGATTTGAATCTTTATTCCTCCCTCTGATTCTTTTCTCTGGTTCTTCGAATGGAAATTTGAATCTCATTCTTTAATACCTCTGTGATTATCTTTAAAAT
Organism: Cryptomeria japonica; assembly: GCF_030272615.1. NCBI lineage: Eukaryota > Viridiplantae > Streptophyta > Pinopsida > Cupressales > Cupressaceae > Cryptomeria > Cryptomeria japonica. The sequence goes on from NW_026730399.1 coordinate 13,816, forward strand.
TTCTCTGTGATTATCTTTAAAATCTCGCTGTGATTATCTTTAAAATTTCTCTATGATTATCTTTAAAATTTCTCTGTGATTATCTTTAAAATCTTGCTGTGATTATCTTTAAAATGTCTATGTGATTATCTTTAAAATCTCTCTGTGATTATCTTTAAAATCTCATTGTGATTATCTTTAAAATTTCTCAGTGATTATTTTTAAAATCTCTCTATGATTATTTTAATCTCTCTGTGAATATTAATTAAAATAAAATCTCTCTGTGAAATGAGTTGAATAAAATCTCTATGAAATGAGTTGAATAAAATCTCTATGAAATGAGTTGAATAAAATCTCTGTGAAATGAGTTGAATAAAATTTCTGTGAAATGAGTTGAATAAAATCTCTATGAAATGAGTTGAATAAAATCTCTTTGTGAATATTGGTTGAAACTCTGTGAATATCAGCTGAATATAATCCTCCTGTGAATACTGGAAATGAATTCTGGAAATAAACAATTCCCCTGTGAAATTTGGAATAAACCTCCTCCCTATGAATGCTGGAATAAGCTCTCTCTCTCTCTATAAATGTTAACCTCCTATATTATTTAAATTCTAAACTTTAAAAATCAAATCTAAAACAATTATTTAAATTCTGTTTTATTCATGTTCTTATTTTCA
>NW_026730400.1:0-14275 GCF_030272615.1 Cryptomeria japonica
GAGATACATTGGTTGGAAAACTTTCAGCTTTTGAGCTTGAGGAATTTGGTCTTGTTACTACAATTAAAATAGTTTTATCTTTTAAAGCATCATCATCTAAGAAATCTGATTGGAAAGCACTTTATGCAAAATAACTTGAAGACATCAGAAGAGAAAATGAAGAACTTGAAGAGCTTGAAGCACTATTTGTAAGAAAAATGACTAAAGGTCCAGTTGGAAGTACGTATGAAGGTAAAGCACCATTTGAATATTTTAATTGAAATAAAATTGGTCATATGGCATCTATATGTCTGGATAGACATGCAAGATTGAGAGAAGAAGCTAAAAGAACATATAAGCCTAACCCTAAATATCAGAGATACAAATTTAAGAAGAATACAGACAAATCATGTTACTATGTTGATGAAGGAGTTACTGATGATTCTGATGAGGAACCAACAGACAATGGATGGGCTTTTGTTGCAATAATAGAAGATCAACCAACACCTACTATACAATCGGTAGAGCAGGCCCTGGAAGCTAAAATTGAAGAAAAGGATGAATGGATCATTGATTCTAGATGTTCACTTCATATGACTGGTGATAAAAGTAAATTCTTAACTTTTCAGGAATACAATGGAGGTCTAGTAAGATTTGGGGATGATAAAGCTTGTTTGATCAGACGAAAAGGTACTATATCTTTTGATGGTAAGCACAGTACTGACAACCTTTATTATGTTGAAGGTTTGAAAGCATAATCTTTTGAGTGTTGGTCAATTAGTTGAAAAAGGATTTCAGTTACAATTCAAGAATGGTAAATGCAAAATCATGAATAGAATTGGTTTGGAAATTGCAACCGGTAATCATGACTAGAGGTAATATCTTTCACTTGAATAACAATGAGAAGACATGCTTGATTGCACATATTGATGAAAGTTGGTTATGGCATAAGAGACTTTGTCATATGAATTTTGATTGCATTGTAAAGATCAGTACAACTAAGGCAGTAAGGGATTTACCTAAGATTGTAAAACCTCACAATCCAGTATGTAAGGAATGTCAACTTGGAAAGCAAGTTAGAACAACTTTCAAGAGTATTCAAGAGAAATCCAATAACGTTCTTGATTTAATTCATACTGACTTATGTGGTCTGGCAAGAACTAGAAGTCTATAAGGAGATAGATATTTTATGCTAATCATTGATGATTACTCTAGAATGTGTTGGGTTACTTTTCTCAGAGATAAATTAGAAGATTTTGAGAAATTCAAACTATTCAAGGCAATGGTAGAGAATGAAATCAGTAAGAAAATCAAAATTTTAAGATCAGATCAAGGAGGTGAATTCACATATAAAGAATTTAATACATTCTGTGAAGTGAATGGAATCAGAAGATAGCTATCAACACCTTAGACACCCCAGCAGAATGGAGTTGTGGAAAGGAAGAAGAAAACTATTCTGGATGCAGCTAGAAGCATGATATCAGAAGCAAACCTACCTCATGTATATTGGAGAGAAGCTGTGAATACAATGGTTTACACATTCAACAAAGTTCACATCAAAGGTGAAACTGGTAAGACCCCTCATGAACTATGGTTTGGTAATACTCCTACTCTTAAACATTTCAGAATATTTGGAAGCAAATGTTATATTAGCAGAGATGAGTATATTGGTAAATTTGATCCTAGAAGTGATGAAGGAATATTTCTTGGTTATTCATCTAAGAGCAAGGCATACATATGTTTTAAAAAAAGATTGCAGAAAATCATTAAGAGTGCAAATGTGAAAATTGATGAACACTTTAGAAGAGATTCAAGGTCTATGGACTCTGAACCGATAGTTGAGATAATCACAAATGAACCTATACATAATGAACCGATACAAAATGTTGATCCAGTCACACCGGCATCATCAGAGAATTCCATAGTGACTGAAGAACAACAACAAGTGAATACACCCAGGTATGTAAGATTGAATCACTCTGAAATTCAGATAATTGGGAATAAGTATCAAGGAGTTATGACAAGAGGAAGACTAGCAAATGAAGAGGTATGTTTAATTTCTCAAACTAAACCAGCATCATTTAATGAGGCATGTGAAGATAAACATTGGATTACAGCTATGGAAGATGAATTGGAATAAACTGAAAAGAATAATAGATGGACATTGGTTCCCCAGTCTAAAAACAAAAATGTAATTGGAACTAAATGGGTATTTAGAAATAAAATTAATGAAGATGGTAAGGTAATCAGAAACAAAGCAAGCTTAGTGTGTAAGGGATATTCACAGAAAGAGGGAATTGATTATAATGAAACCTTTGCACCGATAGCTAGAATTAAGGCAGTCAGACTATTCCTAGTATTTGAAGCACACAAGAACTATAAAGTATATCAAATGGATGTTAAATGTGCATTTCTAAATGCTGATCTTGAAGAGGAAGTTTACATTGAACAACCTGATGGATTTTCTTTGAGAAATGACAAAGATATGGTTTGCAGGTTAAGGAAAGCTTTATATGGATTGAAGCAAGCTCCTAGAGCTTGGTATGCTAGATTGGACAAATATATTTTGAAGCTTGGTTACAATAAAGGTAATGCTAACAACAACTTATATTTCAAAGTGACTAATGATGACATCTTGGTTATTGAAGTTTTTGTTGATGATATAATTTTTGGAGGAGAAGATGGATTGTGTAAAGACTTTTCTAATAAGATGCAGGAAGAATTTGAAATGTTTATGATTGGGGAGATAAAATTCTTTTTAAGATTGAAGATTTCACAAACTGATAAAGGTATATTCATATGTCAATCAAAGTACTTGAAGGAACTACTAAAGAATTTTGGTATGGAAAACTCTAAACCGGTAAGCACTCCTATGACTACAACTGACAAACTATCAATGAAGGATGATTCAACACCTATTAATATAACAAGATATAAATCTATGATTGGAGGTTTACTGTATTTGACACAAACAAGACTTGATATTATGAATGCAGTATTTATTGTTTCAAGATTTCAGAGTAATCCTAAGGAAAATCATTAATCAGCAGTGAAAAGGATTTTTTGGTATCTACAAGGCACAACAAATCTTGGTTTATGGTATCCTAAAGATGAATTTTTTTATTTATGTGCATACACCGATGCTAATTGGGCAGGAAATGTAGATTATAGAAAGAGCACCACTGGCGGAGCATTCTTTCTTGGTAGCAGATTGATTTCATGGTTGAGCAAGAAACAGAGTTGTACATCATTATCAACAGCAGAATCAGAATATGTTGCAACAACAACTAATTGTACTCAAGTATTATGGATTAAACAAAAATGCTGAAGGACATAAAGGTAAAATGAAAAGAACCTATAATTATTTACTGTGATAATATAGCAGAAATTGATATATCTAAGAATCTAGTATTTCACTCCAAAACTAAACATGTTTCTATAAAATTCAATTTTCTGAAAGAGAATGTTGAAGCAAAAGAAGTGAAAATAGCTTATGTGAATACTAAAGAGCAGACTGCAGATATCTTTACTAAGCCTTTTCCTAAGGAAAATTTTGAATATCTCAAAGAGTAGCTTGGGGTTATACCCTCACCGGTAGAGACTTAGACAGTTTGAGAATGGCATTAGACCGACATAATTTAGAGAGAAACCTTTTTTTGGATTTGATGGAGGAGAGCTACTTCTCAGGGGGAGTAGTTGATATTTGTAATTAGTTTTATGAATTGGTTGTATCTGGTTTTTTTATTGCTTTGGCATTTGATGTCAAATGGGGAGAGATATCTATGGAAAAACACATTACCTTTTGAAAGATTATTCATAGGGGGAGAGATTGTTACTCTCTGCATCTGTATTTTGATTTCTAGTAATTGATCTCTTTGGGAGATTGTTGATTTTTAGTTTATTGGCATTTCTACTTTGGTACTTAGATGGTTTTTCCATATTGTGTTGCCATCAATGCAAAAGGGGGAGATTGTTGGTATTATGGATGTGTTGCATTGGTTTTGTCATTGATGTCAACACTTGTCAACACTTATCAACACCTATCTTTTTGGAGATCTTTGGTTATGTTCACCGACATGTTCAGTGACTTATGCACAGTCACCGGTATCTGGTTCACCGACACAGAGGATGACTTGTTATCATCTGGAGATTACTTGGTTATGTCAAAGACATGGTTTGGACACTTGGTTTTGGTGATTTGGTTATTGGTCTAATCGAGTTGGCATATTTGATGTTACCAGCAAATTGGTCTAGGTTATGGACCGGCATGCGTTATCTATTCCAGATCAACACGACACATTATGGATATGATTTACTGATTGGTTATTATTGTAAATGCATTGAGCCAACATGATGCATCACATAATGATTCATTTATAATTGATTTAATTGTAATATTCTTAGTGATCTGACCTACACATTTGGTCTTAGGTTTTGGTATATATGTAAGATCTCAATTTAACTTGATATAGAGGATAGGAGATGAAATAAGGTTGTGATATTCGGTATATGTGAATATAAGAAGAGATACTCATGCATACATCATTTGAAGAATAAAGCAAGGTTTGAAGGAGATAATCAGAGCTTAATCGGTACTGAATCCAGCATATGAAGATTCTATTTTGAGCAGTACATTATCTAGGATTTAACCATCCTATTGTAGTTAGTGTGACTCTTATTTTGTGATTGAGCAGTGAGCTCTAGGCAGTTGGCCTTTTTGCATGTGCAGACCCCATTTATACACACATACTATCTACAGTAGTATCATCTAATTATGGGTAAGGTTTCCCATCGTGGTTTTTCCCCTTACAACGGTTGCCACATATAAATATCTATGTTATGTGTTGTGGATGTTATTTCTCTTTCTATTTCATGCATTAAGCTTCACCGGTATTGTTATTAACTGTTAAACTGTCAACCGACATTAAGTTTGGTTTACAGGTATTATGCATAAAGTTTGATTAAGTTATATTTGGGTTGAAATTAATAGACAACTGATTCACCCCCCACTCTCAGTTGCCTCCGGGTCCTAACAACATTTGGGTGATTTTTTAGCCATATATGATATTGACATCATTGTATCATGACACTTATTATTATTTGTTGAAATATATATATATATATATATATATATATATATATATATATATATATATATATATATATATATATATATATATATATATATGAGATGACTCATCCTTGCGGCAACTTATATGCATGTTCCTATAATGATTCTATGATGCTTATGATGATGATTATGATGGTTATGATCTTATATGATGATCTTATGTTATGAATGCAAATATATATGATGATATGCAATATGTTTTTATTCCTTTCTATTTTTATAATGAGAATGTAAATGTGGATGTACTATATGATTATGATTAGATGCATGATGAAATGTATGATAATGATATGGTATGATTATTTATAGGATAAGATGCATGATGTGTTATTATTTTGGCATTCTATGTTGTATATGAGAATGAAGATACTAACCAATGATATATGAAAGATGTGATGTGATTGTGATATCTATATGTATGTATGAAATGAGATATGCTATCATGTGATGATGCAGGTGTAATCTACATAAAATGCAAATATTTTTGGTGTGTCACTATACTTAGTCATGTGATAGCGGTCTACATGGACTCAAGGAAGGACGATGGAGGTCAATCATGAAAGGGAGATGGAAGGTAGAAGATATGGAAGTGAAAGAGCTTTGTATGCTTTATCATCATTAAGATTTATTATGGAAAATAGGTTATGAAAATTGAGGTATATGTTTGAGCCAGAAAGTCATTGTACCCATTTGCATGGAGATCAGATAGTTGCAAAAAAGGAATGTCGTAGTTCACACTAGACTCACAGTGTCCCCATATCCTTGGACAATTCATAACATTACTAAGAGATAATCCATTGACAAAAAAATAATAGGTGAATCATATCTCATCCTCGCCTTTCTAGTCAAAGACATCCTGGAGATAGAATCTCTAGTCAGTGATATCCCAGAAAAGCTAAAAGATATGTCACTAAAAAGATAAAATCAAAAGAAAAACAAGAATTGACACCAACATACAATGAAGTCCTCAAGTTATTTGTGTTTCTTGCCACATATGTTAACATGTTTGATTTGGTCACAATGTTGTTATCCTGATAAAGGATAGTTCATGCTGAAAACCATGTTGCTGCCAAAGTTTGCTGAAAGATTTGATTTGTTGAAATCCCACTGCTACTTGCGTCTCATCTGAAACTGATTGAATCCATGAAACTGATACTTTATTGTGAAGAAGAACAAAACTTTATTGCAGATTGGTGATGCAAATGATCTTCTTATTATGGATTGTGGACAAAAAGGAGGAATGAAAAAATGATGCTCCTCAAAACATGCAATGCTCAGGGTACCACTTCCATCACTATATTTAGGGTTTTGCCCCATTTATATATTGGACCTAATTTATTATGGAAGGAAAGGGTGAAAAGAGAGGTTTTATTATGAATGGCTAACCAATCTTAGGTAGATCAAAACAAGCCATGATGGGAATGGGTAAGTTTATTATAGATGGATAGGTTGTGAGTGTGTGCAAAGTGAAAGGATGAGATTGAATCCTGAAGGAGGGAGGAGCAATGTCTTTACACATGGCATTGGTAACCCAGTTTTCACCATGGTACTTGCCTAGGGCGCCACCGAAGTGGTTTTCATTATTGGACAAATTTATGTCTCTTTACTTTTTTCCAATTTTTCAAATTGTTTTTGTGTCACAAGGCGCTCGTTTTCCATGTTTTTACCAATTAACAATTTTTTATTTGTATGATTTTTTTGTATTTTTGATATTTTGATATTTTTTTAATTTTTTTTAATATTTTTTTGATTTTTTTGTATTTTTGACAATGGGATATTCTGAAAAACTATGTGTAAAACCTGTGAAGGTGCATGTTGTTAATCAGATATTCTAAAGGTTCTCCATCTGGTGTTGAGAGCTGATATGCACCTGATCCACAGACTAATGTTATGATGTAGGGACCAAGCCAATTGGGCTCAAATTTTCCTTTCTTTTCTCAGTCATGTTGATTTCTAGGATTCTCTGTCAATACTAAGTCACCCACATCAAATGTGCAAGGCTTTACCTTTTTATTGTAGCTATGACTCATTCTCTATTGATAAGCCTTAAGATGATTAAAAGCAGTTTGTCATCTTTCATCCAATAGTTCTAGTTCATGTAAGCGAGAGACCATGTAGTCTTCATCACTGATTATATCACGCAAGGAGACTCGTAAAGATGGCAACTCAACCTCAATAGGAAAGATATCTTTGGCACCATAGACAAGTGAATAAGGTGTAGCTCCTATAGGTGTGCGAACACTTGTGCAATAAGCCCAAAGTGTGGGGTTAAGCTGGATGTGCCAATTTTGGCCAACATCATCGACTATTTTTTTGAGGATTTTGAGAATGGTTTTATTAGATGCCTTAGCTTGATCATTACCTTGGGGATAGTATGGAGTGGATAAGAGGTGGTTAATATGGAAATTGATAACAAAGTTCACGAACATCTTGATTCTTGCAGGGATGTCTGTTATTTGTGATGATAGAAAGAGGGACACCATAGCGATAGATAATGTAGTTAAGGATGAATGTAGCAATCTATTTTCCAGTGACTTGGGTGAGAGGAATGACTTCAATCCATTTTGTGAAATATTTTGTAGCAGTGATAATGAATTTATGGCGATTGGAAGAAGGAGGGTAAATCTTGCATATGAGATCGAGTCCCCACTAACAAAAAGGCCAAGGAGTTGCGATCGGTTGAAGTTCTTGAGCTAGCGCATGAATAAGGTCTCCATGAATCTAACATTGCTTACATTTCTTGACAAACTGATATGAATATTTTTCCATACTGGGGTAGTAGTATCCAATTCTGATGAGTTTCTTAGCTAAGGTCCGACCACTAGAATGGGCACTGCATATACCTTCATGAACCTCTCGTAATGAAATCTGAGCTTTCTCCCTTTCTAAAAATCTAAGAAGAGTGCCATCTAAACCTTGATAGTAAAGGGTATCAGTTAAAATGACATAGCGGGAAGTTTGGCGCATAAAAGTACGACATTGATTGTTGGATAGGTCAAGAGGAAGGGTACTATTGCGTAGGTATGTAAAAATGGTACCATACGAAGGGGAATCAGTACCAACACCACATATCATCTTGAGAGGAGTGATCTCATATGAGGGGACCAAAAGGTTTTCTACCAAGAACTCATAGCGAGTTTCATTCTACAGTAGATCAATTAATGAAGCAATAGTAGCCATGGCATCTGCAGCTCGATTGTTTTCTCTTGGGATCTGCTCAAAGATTATCTCTATGAAGTATTGTTTGAAATCATTTACCATTTTCTTATAAGGCAATAATTTTTCATCTTTTGTTTGGTAGTCATCATTTTCTTGATTAATTACAAGTTGAGAGTCCCCCCAAACATGAAGTTCTTGGATCTTCCACTGAACCACAATTCATAATCATGTTGTGAATGCCTCATATTCTGCTATGTTATTAGTGCAAAGAAAGAAAAATCGATAGGATTTAGGAATGAAATCCCCTTGAGATGTGATAAAGAGGATGCCAGCTCCTACACCGTGCTATGTGTACAAACCATCAAAGTATAATTGCCAAGGCTTTGTGTGTGTCACCGCCATAATGGATTCATCTGGAAACTTTGAAGTTATAAGAGTATCAACCATGGGTGCATATGCCAATTGATCTATGATATCTTGTCCTTTAATTGCTTTTATGTCCACATATTCAATGTCTAATTCACATAGGATCATAACCCATTATGGTAATTTGCTAGTGAGTGTTGCCTTATTTAGAACATATTTTAGTAGATCTATCCTTACAATAATCTTAGTTTTATGAGTTAGCATGTAATGTCATAATTTTTGCGAGGAAAACACCACAACAAGATATGCACACTCAATTGGTGTGTAGTTAAGCTCATAGGCAACCAAAGTATGGCTAATGTAATATACTACTCTTTCTTTGCCTTCATTTTCTTGTTGTGCCAAGAGTGCCCCTGGTGTTGTTTGTGTAGCTAATATTGAAAGCAACAAGGATTTTCTGGGAATTAAAGGCATAAAAATGGTGGATTTAGGAGATAATATCTGAGTGTCTGAAAATCCTACTGACATTTATCATCCCATTTGAATTTGATGTTTTTGTGTAGTAAATGTTGAAAAGGATGACATTTATCTACAAGTTGAGCTATGAATCTTTGTATAGACTGGAGTCTTCCCTGTAGAGATCAAAGTTGACTGATATTCTTTGGTGGTGGCATTTCTAATATAGCTTTGAATTTTGCGAGATCGGCTTCAATTCCTCTTTTTGAGTCAATGTATCCAAGGAGTTTCTTGGAGGTTACTCCAAAGACACACTTCTTAGGATTTAATTTTACTTTGTATTTTTCTAACCGATTGAAAACTACTAAAATAATGTCCAAATTTGTTTCTATTTCTAATGCTTTACCTAGGAGGTCATCAACATAATATTCCATAGTTACATGCATAAGATTATGAAAGATGGTAGTCATAGCTCTTTGGTATGTGGCACTTGCATTTTTTAGTCTAAAGGGCATGACATTCTAGTAGAAAGTTCCCCAGAGACAAGTAAATACTATTTTGTGTTGCTCCTCAAGTGTGATTTTTATCTGGTTATAGCCAAAAAATTCATCCATCAAAGATAATATTGCATGACCAGCTGTAAGATCCACTATCAAGTCAATATTTGGCAATGGAAAGTCATCTTTAGGAAAAGCTTTGTTGATGTATCTGAAATCTGTACATATTCTGATGCTACGATTTGGCTTCCTAACTAGTACTAAATTAGAGATCCACTCGGTGTAATCAATTGGTCTTATGAATCCAACATCCAATAGTTTCTTAAGTTCTACCTTTACTAGTAATGCCACTTGTGGATGCATTTTCCTGAATTTCAGTTTCATTGGCTTTGCTCCTAGTGTAACTGTCAAATGGTGCATTACTAGATCAGAGTCTAGTCCAGGCATATCTGCATATGACCATGCAAAATGGATTTATTTTTCTATGAAGAAACTTATGAACTTCGGTCTTTATTTTTCTGTTAGGGACTGTGCTAAGAGTATGTTATGCATAATCTCTTCTATGCTGATGTTTGTTTTGATAGTCTCCTCTACCAACATGGATGATTTCTCCTCATATGTGTAATACCCTAAAAATGGTCATCTAAACAATGGGCCCCTAATCTCGACAACATCACCAAGGTCTTAACCAAAGACAATTAAATCAATTTTGAGCACATTATTAATTCTTCAATCATCAAATATTACATGGCAAATCAATAACTCAATATTAATTAAATATTTATTTAATTAATTGAATCATTACAAGAATCATTTTTGATCAATTATCCTATTTAATTTATTAAATATCCTAGCATATTTAATTAATTAATAAATTTTCCATTTAATCATAAAAGAAGGAATTAATTTATTACAAAAGAGGAATTAATCACAAAGCGAGAGTTAAATTGAAAATAGAATAAAAGAATTGAATTGAGAGAAATCAAACTTGAGATATTCTTCTAAATTGAGAACTTGAAATCAGAAAAGCAAATAAAATGAATTTAATTGCTTTCTCTAAAATTGGAACTCAAAGCTTTTCGGAAAAAAAACTTTAGTTGCATTGAAAAGAATCTTTTCTTAAATAAATCAAAGAATTACCTATTTTTATCATAAGTGCATGGAATTAATTAATTCTTATCTCTAATGCAAACTTGAACTTATAATCTGAATGCATTTCAATTAAACTATAATTGGAATCTATCTCAAGGTTAACTGAATCTGATTTCTCAATTATTTCAATTAATCCTAAATTGTGCTTTTTCTTGATCTCTCTTGTAATTCTCTATAAATTCAGCCTTCATCTCTCATTCAAAACACCCTGGAGATTTATTATTATACACTTTTTGCTCTGGAGTCATTGAATATATTGTTCTTGCTTTTTGAGATTATTTGCATCTTAGTTTAGCTTTTTCCATATTTAGTTTATTCATATTGCTTGAATCTTTCATCCATCTTGCATCCATTTAGCTTAATCTCATGCTCATATAGATTAAATCCTTCGTCTTCGTGTAGTCTAGTCACTGGTATTGCTTATAAAAATTTGAGAGCAATCTTATACTCGCATCTTTTAGAAGGTAATTAGTCGATTTGTTATGGATTTTATTATTAATTCTTATATCTGTCTAACCATACATGTAATGAATTAATTGAAGTGTTGTGCCTGTAGTTATAAGACTTATTTCACTTTTTCACACACACATTTCTGGCACCCACCGTGGGGCAGAAGACTACTTTTTTTTCGGTCTTCAAGACTAACTGTTTATTTTTATTTATTTTTTCAGATTTTTGACTTTTCGGATTTTTTTTCCGTACAGTTCCTGCATATTATCGTACGACATTTCCTATATGGTAGAATGAAAAACTTAAATTATCGTACAATCCTGTACGAATTATTGTATGAGTCAGTGAGAATTATCGTACGATTCTATATTTTTTTTGGTTAAAAAGAAGATTTCATTCTTCAGGTTCTCTATTCAATTTTGATTATACTGATGCTAACCCTGGCTTGTTATATGTCTATCTGAGAAATTTTTACAACCTAATCAGTTTTTGTAGAATGCCCGTCGAAGAATATGCTTGTTGCACAAAGACAATATGACTACTGATTTGTTGTCTTTGTAGGTTGCCTGAGGAGATTCAAGCAAACATTGTGTATTCATTAAATTCATGTTTTTAGGCACCTAACTTGCTATCTAGTTAAAGAAAAAATCTATATTTCATGTTTTAAGAAAATTCTGAGAGGTAGGAGAGTATGCTCATGTCTTTATAGAGAAGCATAAATCCAGACCCTTGAAGCGTTTTCTTTAAGTTTGAGATTTGTACATCTTTAGCGGCCTATCCTCCCGAGGAGCTAATAAATCTATAGCCATTATGACTGGTGAGAAGGGAACGACCCAAGTGGGAATGGATAAACGCCAAGTAATCCAACCCACTATAAAATAAATGTGATTTGATGAAAATTAAGTCAATGACAGTGCTCAGGAATAGCTCTCCTTTGTACCCTCGAGTATATTAAACCTTGGTTTTCAAGGCTGGGAGACCTCTTAATTGAGTTTATACCTCGCCACACTGAACGGATCCCTTACAAGTTCCAATTAAAATTAGAAGCTACCTGGTTCACCTCCGAAAGTGGGGATAATCTTTGTGCAAGAGAGATAGTAACTCTCCCAAGATAATTGTCATTTCGTGCCCCCATTAGTGTTCGGAGTCGGCTAATATGACATTGAGAATCCATTGCGTGAGACTCAGCAATCATATTTTGATTAGCTATTGGGTGTGTACTTGAGTCTACAAGAAAAGGTTTTCTTATCTCACCAATTTTCGTAGGGTTTGCATGCTGTGATTGGAGTTATTATTCATATTACGTATTTTCTATGTTTTCATCCCTCAAACTAAAACTGGAATACCAAAATTGGAGAAAATAAGAAAAAACTCAATGATCAAAAACTCTGTCCATGTCACAAACTAGTATACCTTAGCTATTAAAAAAATAGTCCACCCCAAAACTGCTCATTGTCAGTCAGCGATCAAAAACTCAGTCCATCTCAAATATGGTCATACTCAGTCATTGAAAACGTAGAATTTTGCCTCTGTCTAGAAAATAGTCATACGAGTCTTCTTATTTATCATCTGGTTCATATTCTGTATCGTACGGTATTTCATCAGTCCTAACAGTTCATCGTTTGAGCCTTCATCCTGTGTCGTGTGAGCTCTGATTGTCTATCATCCAGTTTTGAGAATTGTCATTTTACCTTGCATCCTGTGTTGTACGATAAAATTTGCACTGAACAGTCTGTCGTTTTAGACATACCCATCTATCATACGATACTAGGCAGCAACTCGTATGAAACAATATTGTCATTATCCTGAAGTAGCATACTATCATCTGGTCCTATAAAACCTGTTGTACGGATCTTTGATTTTGTCAGTCCAGAATAGTCAAACTTGCCTAAAATAGTCTACAACGAGCATAATACTAGTTATCATCATATTGAGCATAAACAGATCAAGATAGTGCACTTATGCCATTTGTGTTGCATGATTTGGTCGATCATCTTTCAACTAGTTCAATCAACTACTTATCAAACCTAAGTCACTTAGATAACATCTTATAAAGGATAGATCATTCCTGAAACCAGATTGAGTCTTAGTCACTTCTCTTGGATCAACTTAGATAAACATCTTATATAGGATAGATCATTTCTAAAACCAGACTAAATCTTAGTTTCTTCTCTTAAACAATACATTAACCAAACAACTAGCTCTGAATTTGATCTTGACTTCTACATCACAAACAGCTTTAGGTCACGCCAATCAATAAAAAAGCCTATTCAAACTAGGAGTTTTTGTAAGAAAGATGCCAAAGGAAAAGGGCAACCCTTTTCATATAAAGATAATCCATTTTATGAAGAGGATCCTTTGACTAATAAACCTTCATCATCAGAGATACCAATTTATGATGAACCTTTATCTCCCACTATACCTATAACAGAACAAAATAACGAAGACAACCTCAGTATTCATGATACCGATAATGATTCCTCATCAAGTGAATCTGAAGACTCTGAACCTCTAGAAAAAGATATGCATAGATGTCAAAAGGATAAAGATTTCTGAAAAATTGTGAAGGTTATCATGGCTAGAGAAAAAGAAGACTATTTTCTAGAGCTAGCAAAACAAGGTGCCAAACTTCCTACTAGATATGATGTTCAAACTCTTGTTACTAAAAAGGAAGAATCACCTATAATAATGGTACACAGACAATTACAAGCCTTGTGGACTAAGATCAAAGGACTAAAAAATAAGGATAAGTCCCCGAAACAATATTCTCTGGAGACAATATGCCCATTTCCATTTGACAAAAATCTATACATGCCTCCATTTCCTTCACGAGTTGAGATCCCAAAATTTGACAAATATGATGGTAACTCAGATCCCTAGAACCATATCAGAGAATTTTATGCTTTATGTATGGAGTTCATGCATGACCAAATGTAACGCATGCGCCTTTTTCCAAGGAGTTTGGGAGGACAAGCTATGGAATGGTTCTCAAGTCTACCTAAGGGAATAAAAACTTTTGAAGAAATAATCCAACTGTTTTTACAAAAATACTCCTATAACATTCGACATCCTATTACTATGATTG
>NW_026730401.1:0-14268 GCF_030272615.1 Cryptomeria japonica
CAACATCAAATTGAGTTATTTCAGAAAAAATCTAGTACCTGAACTATCTAGACCGTTGACATCTCAATGTATAATTTTTTTCCAGAAGTTGACTGACAAGGGTTTAGCCCTTGAACGTGTCTTGTTAGAGGAAGGTACCCTAAAACATTATCAAAAATAAAGTCAAAATTTCTCCTCATATCACAATAACAAACCAAAATTTTGGTCCAAAAACAAGAACATAGTCAATGATGGTGTGAGTGAAGCAAAATGGGTCCAGACTGTGGCCTCTCCTCCAAAACCCACTACCATCAATCACCAATTCAACAATCAAAACAATCAAAATCAATCCCAAAAACCTTTTAATAATGTCTCAATTCAAGGGCGACCACCCCAATCTAACAATAGGATTCCGAGAGACTTTACTCCTCTTGCTGAGCCCCTTGAGGTTGTGTTCCAAAATCTTGTCCAAGCAGGTGCAGTAGTCTTCTTGATGACTCACCTATTTGATCCTAATAAACTCAAACCTAGGTGGTACAATTAGAATGAGTATTGTGAATATCATCGTATCAATGGGCATGATACACGAAAGTGTATGAAGCTAAAAATATTCATACAAGATCTTATTGATAAGGGTGATATTGAGGTAGCAACAATAAAACCTATTAACAACAATGACAAACTAAAGATGTACCAAGAATTGTTCCCAAAACATGAAAAAGGCAAGGGATCATCATCTAATGTGGCAAACTATGATTATACCAACCATGTAACAATTTGTGACTCTTTAGTAGGTCGCATTGAGCCTGCAGATACCCATGTCAATGTCATAACTATCCAAGGAGCTAAACCTCCCCCACCCCAAAATAGACCTAGAATTACTATCCAAGGTGGTTCTCCCCCACCCCAACTACCAAGTCGACCTAATCCCACTAAGATAGTCATTCAAGGTGTGACACCGTCCCCTTCTCAGAATGACTGCAATGTAACTACTCGTCACATGAGAGTAATTGTTCAAGGAGTCAATCCCCCACCAAAACCTCCCCCATGTCTTCAACTTGTACATGTGTCCTCCTTGACCATCTTGGGAAGACCTCTGCATAGATCTCCATCCTAGAGATTCTTAAGACTTCCCCTATCCACAAGGAGATTTTGGAGCAAGCCCTCCCTAAGTCATGTGTCCCTGACAACATCAATGCTACCCAGTTCCAAGATCTCATTAGAAACCTTGCTGCCCAACAACACCTTGTGTTCACCTCTAATGATGCTCCTATAGATGAAGACCATAAAAACCACTTCATATTGAAGCCCTTATCCAAAAACACAAGATTAAGTGGATCTTGATAGATGGTGGATCTGGACTCAATCTTTGTACATATAGATTAATAAAGCAATTGGGGATTTCTTAGGACCTGAAAGATACATCAAGAAGAATCACAATAAAAGCTTATGATGATGCAAAAAGGGTTCCAAAATCTTGTCCAAGAAGGTGCAGTAGTCTTCTTGATGACTCACCTATTTGATCCTAATAAACTCAAACCTAGGTGGTACAATTAGAATGAGTATTGTGAATATCATCATATTAATGGGCATGATACACGAAAGTGTATGAAGCTACAAATATTCATACAAGATCTTATTGATAAGGGTGATATTGAGGTAGCAACAATAAAACCTATTAACAACAATGACAAACTAAAGATGTACCAAGAATTGTTCCCAAAACATGAAAAAGGCAAGGGATCATCATCTAATGTGGCAAACTATGATTATACCAACCATGTAACAATTTGTGACTCTTTAGTAGGTCGCATTGAGCCTGCAGATACCCATGTCAATGTCATAACTATCCAAGGAGCTAAACCTCCCCCACCCCAAAATAGACCTAGAATTACTATCCAAGGTGGTTCTCCCCCACCCCAACTACCAATTCGACCTAATCCCACTAAGATAGTCATTCAAGGTGCGACACCATCCCCTTCTCAGAATGACTGCAATGTAACTACTCGTCACATGAGAGTAATTGTTCAAGGAGTCAATCCCCCACCAAAACCTCCCCCATGTCTTCAACTTGTACATGTGACCTCCTTGACCATCTTGGGAAGACCTCTGCATAGATCTCCATCCTAGAGATTCTCAAGACTTCCCCTATCCACAAGGAGATTTTGGAGCAAGCCCTCCCTGAGTCATGTGTCCCTGACAACATCAATGCTACCCAGTTCCAAGATCTCATTAGAAACCTTGCTGCCCAACAACACCTTGTGTTCACCTCTAATGATGCTCCTATAGATGAAGACCATAAAAAACCACTTCATATTGAAGCCCTTATCCAAAAACACAAGATTAAGTGGATCTTGATAGACGGTGGATCTGGACTCAATCTTTGTACATATAGATTAATAAAGCAATTGGGGATTTCTTAGGACCTGAAAGATACATCAAGAAGAATCACAATAAAAGCTTATGATGATGCAAAAAGGGTTTCTAAAGGAACAATCACTTTGCCTCTTCAAGTGGGCTCTATTATAATTGAGACCTCTTGCCAAGTTTTGGATCTTCATCTCCACTATAATATCCTCCTTGGCTGCCCATGGATTCATTCTCTTCAAGA
Organism: Cryptomeria japonica; assembly: GCF_030272615.1. Lineage (NCBI taxonomy): Eukaryota > Viridiplantae > Streptophyta > Pinopsida > Cupressales > Cupressaceae > Cryptomeria > Cryptomeria japonica. The sequence goes on from NW_026730401.1 coordinate 2,591, forward strand.
TGTTCCTTCCACCTACCACCAATGCATTAAATTCCCTTTTAATGGTAGAGAGATCACTATCAAAGGTGACCCCCAACCCTTGCAGTACTACAAGATCCTAGAAGGGAAGCATCCATATCATTGCCCATTAAACAAAACTACCCCCACTCCTCCATCTGATGCATCAAACGTTGCCTCCACATCATCCCAAGAAAATCCCAACGTCAAGATCCTATACAATGGTTGTGGAAAATACAAACTAGGAGATGTTTTATTAATAGGTAATCTCCCCTTGTCACCTAAGTTGTTTGGTGGACCCAAAGAAATAAAAAAAAATCAGAAACCTCTTATACAATGTAAAGACACCACCTTCAAGTAGTGGGGCCCACTTGATGAAGAAAATTTAGAGACAAATTTTTCCTCTTGGATATATCGTGAAGAGGATGAAGAACCAACAAACATACCCAGGAACATGCATCCAAAAGCATCAGCCATATTGGAGAAGATGGGTTATAAAGGACACAACCTAGGGTGAGAAGAGAAAGGAATCAAAGCACCAATAAATCCCATCTCATACAAATACATAAAGGGCTTGGGTTATACTCCAATGCCTAATATCACTATCATTGGTGCCCCTTTATGCCCTTCCTTGGATGTCAAAGACTCTAATGAAGAGGAGTTCCATGAAATGCATTTTGCATACAAAGATGATGTTTTATTTGATACCCACCTCAACACCATCACCCCCATAATCCCCCCACTCCACATAAACTATAGCTTGTTCACCCCAAGCTCATAGATTGGGACCAATGAGACAGATCGACTTTAGACATCTACGCCGATGATAATGCTCTCATGACTCTCCTAACTATATGCAATTTTGAAGACTGCAATAGAGTTCATGGCATTCAATTACATGAAAAAGGATACTTTGGTAGTCAGGTCAATGCCCTTAGTTGTAAAAAAGATAATAACAAGAAAAATCATAATTCCCTAGGTGAAAACCTCCCTGAGGCACCTTTGGATGAAGAAAAAGTTAAAAACAAAGGGCATATCCGAAAGTGAAAACTTGGATCAGGCACTTGAGGATGAGGGACTTGACCTCCCTACCATTGTTCCTCCTTAATAGGATAGGTAAACTTTCCTAATAGAGGAAACATACACTATTAAAGTGGGTACTAAAGACACTCAAAAGAATGTATTCATTGCCAAGTCCTAGAAAGATCAAGAGAGACTGAATTTTATCAATTTTCTTACACAAATGAAGATCAATTTTTCTTCGTCATATGCTAACATGCCAGGCCTAGATCCTGACTTGGTAGTTCATAATCTTGTTGTCTGTCTAAATACAAAACCAATAAAGAAGCAGTTATGCAAAATGCATACACACATTGCACTCCTCATCAAAGCAGAACCACAAAAGTTATTAGATGGATTCATAAAACCAATAGACTATCTTGAGTGGAAATCCAACATTGTACCTATTGGAAAAGCTACTAGGAGAATCTGCATTTGTACTGATCTTTGAGATTTGAAAAAATCCTTCCCTAAGGATGATTTCCCACTCCCCAACATAGACATTATTTTAGACCTCATAGTGGGACATGAAATTCTATCACTTATGGATGGATTTTCTAGCTACAATTAGATCAAAATCGTAGAAGAAGATCAACACAAAACGATATTCACAACACCATGGGGCACCTTCTATTGATGAGTCATGTCTTTTGGTCTCAAGAATGGTGGAGCTACATATCAACATACAATGACAAGAATTTTCCATAACCTCTTGCACAAAATCATGGAGGATTATATGGATGATCTTCTAGGAAAATCCAAGACAAGACATGAGCACATCCCTATCTTAAGGAAATTTTTTGAAAGGTTGGAAAAATACAAACTATGGCTCAATCCTAAGAAATGTGTCTTGTCACGTCAAGAAAACCGGTAGGATTCATTGTTTCCCATAGAGGCATCGAGATTGATCCAAAAAAGGTGAAATATATCAAGGAAATGCCTCCCCTAAAGACCCTTAAATAGCTACACAACCTTTTAAAAAAACTCCAATCTATCAAATGCTTCATCTCATAGCTTGCCGACAAATGCAACTTATTTGCTCACCTATTACACAAGGATACCAGATTCAAATGGAAATGCCTATGTCAAAAGGCTTTTGATAAACTCAAAGAATATCTTGCATTGCCTCTGATTCTTATGCCTCCTATTCCATGAAAGCCACTTCTTTTGTACATATTTGCTACTCTCGTGGCATTGGGGGCATTATTGGCACAAATAGATGATTAGGGAAAAGAACATGCTATATACTACCTCAGTCGCACATTGATAGGGTATGAGCTCAATTATACCCCTATTTAGAGAGCATGCTTAGCACTTGTCTTTAGTACACAAAATCTTTAGCACTACATGTTTAGCAAAAAACAAAATTGATTGTTAAGATCAACCTCCTCAAATACCTCTTATCAAAGGTTGCTCTTACTGGTAGAACTCCTAAATAGGTCATTTTGTTAAGTGAATTTGACATTGAATATGTGGATAGAAAATCAATCAAAGGACAAGTAATAGTAGATCAATTGGTCGATGCTCCACTTCCAGGTGACCATCCTATCCTCACAGAATTTCTAGATGAGTTTATAATGACCATGACCACATCCTCCACATGGTAGTTATACTTTGATGGTTCTTGTACCCAAAATGGATCGGGGGTAGGAATACTGTTGATCACACCTCAAGGAGATTGCATCCCTAAATCATACAAGATAGCCTTTGCATGCACCAATAACATTGCAGAATATGAAGCACTAATTATTGGACTACGCCTAGCTATCCAATGAAAGATATTGGAATTACATGTCTATGGTGATTTCTAACTTGTCATTAAATAAGTCAATGATGAGTACCAAACAAAAGATGACAAGCTTCTTCCTTACCGTAGTATGGTTGAATACCTCAAGTAGCATTTTACATTAATCAAGTTTGATCAGATTCTATGTACAAACAACAGAGTTGCAGATGCAATGGCCACTATTGGTTCTCTTCTTCAGATGTCGACACATAGTCACAAGTGTGATTTTTTGGTCAAGCAACTCTTCATACTGGCATATGACCTTGTAGAGTCTAAAATGGTGTGTGTACTTGTTGATTCTCAATCCCTTAGTATTAAGAGACTTTCACTTATCTAAGAGACAACACCTTTCCCCCACACCTTACCAAAACTCAACAACAAACCTTTATCCATTGATGTGCCCACTATACTATCCTTGGAGACCACCTATTCAAAAGGCATTTTGATGGTTACCTCCTAATGTGTTTAGACAAACAAGACACTGAATGGGCACTACGTGAAGTGCACAAAGGTATCTATGGGGAACATCAAGTGGTCTCACTTTGGCTAAGAAAATATTTTGAATGGGATACTATTGGCCTATAATGGGAGTAGATGCATACAATTATGTGAAGAAATGTATCCCCTGCTAGAAACATGGCAACAAAATTCACACTCCATCATAAGATCTGTAGCCTTTCATTACACCATGGCCCTTCTCACAATGGGGCTTGATCTCATTGGGAAAACCCACCCCGCATCCTCTAATGGTCATAAATTTATCATTACCACCACATAATACTTCACTAAGTGGGTAGAGGCCATCCCTCTTACCTTTACCACTAGTAAAAAAATCTCTAAATTTATTTTGAACTACTTAATCTGTGATATGGAATCCCCAAGGTCATCATTATAGATAATGGTAGACCCTTCAAAAAATAGGATGTTAAAGAGCTCTGTCAGAAGTTTGATATCCAATCCCGCTTCTCCACTCCCTATTACCCACAAGGTAACTATCAAGATGAGGCTTCTAATAAAACCTTAATTCAAAAAGACAGTCAATGAAGTTGGTCATGATTGGCACCTCCAAATACATCATTCTATGTGGGCTTACCGCGCTTCCATCCGCACACCCACAAGCGCCACCCCATATTCCCTTGTCTTTGGCTCTGGAGCAATCCTCCCTCTTGAGATTGAGATCCCCTCCCTAAGGGTGTCCCTGTAGAATATCCTCCCAAATGAGGAGTATAAAGTTTCCAAACTACAAGAGCTAGAACTGCTGGATGAAAGGCGCCTCAAGCCCTTAAATCATCTCTGAGTATATCAAAATTGCCTATGCTTGATTTACCACAAGAAAGTCAAAACCTGGGAATTTGAATTTGGTGATCTTTTCCTCATGGAAAATCCCAAAAACCTCCAAGAAAAAGAGAAGAAAGGAAAGTTTGAGCCTAATTGGATTGGACCATATGTGATCACAACAAAGTATGGATTAGGGGCATATCAGTTGGCTACTCCTAAAGGAAATCCCTCAGATGAGCCGATGAACATCATGCATCTGAATAAATTCTATGCCTAGTCCTCAAAAGGTCACCAATTGTCTTAAAAATCAAAAAAAAAAGAAAAAGAAAAAGGAAAAAGTAAAGAAAAATCAATTTGTCCAATAGTGAAAACCACTTCGTGGTGCTATGGGCAAGTACCTTGGTGAAAACTTGCATGCAGGAACCAAGGTTAATAATTTGGATCCATTGTCTATCAAGTCAAACTTCCTCACTGCTAGCCCATTTCATATCCATAATCATCGATATCTAATCTTCCAATCACACTCCTCACAAAATAATCACTCCTATGATGATGAGTCTATGCCAAAATCATGAATAAGGATTTCCCCACTAAACTAAACTTTATCCCATAAAGCTAAGCTTGTGTCCCCTATATACTGAGCTTGTGCATGTATGTGAGCTTTGTCAAGTCTGGATGTTAGTCCTACGTTTGTAGGTTGGTCCTCATGATCATTTGATCAATTCCCTAGTCGATCGCAGTCACCCCATTGTTTTCCCTTGGGATGAATCATTCCCTTGCCTGACAGTTTAATCTTCCATCCTAATACTACTCTTCGCAAGAGGTATCAGTTGGTCATGTATGGGTGAGTTGTTTGATTTCTTGGATTTTCATTTTTTGACTTATATCTTGTGTCCTATGACTGCATCAATATACGACTTCTTGGATCTTCCATATCTTGGTATGTCTATGATAGGTGCATATTGGGGCATATTTTCATGGCATGACATATTTTGGATCTCTCTTGTATGAACTGGCAACCTGGTACTAGTTTTCATCAACACTTACCTTGTCATGTACAAGGGATATCATTGTGTTTGAGGGTTTCCTTGCACATACCCACAACTTTTTATCATTATTTCTCAACATTTGCATAGTTGTTTGTAAGGAATTTCCACTTGACTATGAGTCAGTCTGCGCCTTGGGTTTCTCATGGCATCCTGGTTCCTATAATAAGTGGTGTGGGTTACCTAGAGCAATATCAAATCTAGGTTTCTCATACTACTGTAGCATTATTCTCCTCCATTTTTCTTCTTATTATTTCCTTCATCATCCTCATCATATTCCCTTTCACCTTTCATCCTAAAGTCTTATCCATTTCGAGAGCACACCTATGTTCTTGAAACCCGCATGTCCTCTCAAGGGGGCATACCATACCACTACCTCCTAGACATCCTTCCTAACCCACCTATGACTAGGGCATCATGCTACTAGTCCTTATCCTTTTCTATCCACTATGTTTTATTCTTCTTTGATATAACATCACTTCATGATGCTATATCAAAGAGGGGCAAAATGTAGACACTTAAATTAATTATTTTAATTAATTAATTTAATTCTCTCCCACATGATTAATTTATTTAATTGTGTCAATCCTTATTCTTTCTTGGTATTAATTAAATTAAATTTAATTAATTTAATTAATATTATCACTATAGTCCAATAATTAATTTATCAAATAAATTAATTATTTCCCTATTCTTCTAAATTCCCTCCAATAATTATTTCCTCTAAACCCACTCTGTTAATTAATTTTCATTAATTAACCTAGTCATCTGATTCTTACAAATCACTTTTTCCTATTCCCACTCAGCCTAATTAATTCTTCTTGAATCTCTCATAATTCCACTTATTATTATTCTTCAATTTTAAATTCCCCACTTGTGTCATATCAACATTGAGCCTCTCAAAGAAATTCAAATTTCTTTGAATCCCTCTATGCATCCTCATTTTGAAATTTCAAATTAATTCCCCCCCTTATTATTATTCTTCAATTTTAAATTCCCCACTTGGCTCACATCAACATTGAGCCTCTCAAAGAAATTCAAATTTATTTGAATCCCCCTATGTATCCTCATTTTGAAATTTCAAACTCCTTTCCCCCACCTTCTCCATGGAATTTTATATTCCTTTTTATTCCTTCAAGGTATCCTTGATCAATGCCCACTACCTCAAACCAATCCTAGCCCTTCATCATCTTTTGATCTCCACCCTCCATTTCAAATTTGAAAATTTATAAATGGAGGCCACTTCTCTCATTTTAACCATCTCTTCATATTCTATCCTTATGCTGTCAAGTTTTATCATTCAATCATCTACATCACGTCGTCATGCTGCTGGATTAATGAGCAAAAACATCTCCAACCAATCATCATCATACCAGGCTACTTGTCATTTTGAGGTTTGCATGTTCTTGTTTGAATAGGCTAAGTTATATGCATATTCATTTTTTTTCAAAACAAATGTGGGTTTAGTGAGTTTTGTGAAAATTATTTTTTCTTTATATATATGCATTCTTGTCAGTTAGAATTTAGGTTTTGAGACAGTGAAATGGGTTAATCGTTTTGTTTACAAATGGTTATGAGTCATGCATTTGTAAAAGGGTGTAAAGAATTTTATTTTGTTAAACCCATATTTCTGTTTAGAGTGTATCTCAGTTCTTGAAAAGGGCTTATGATTATTTTTCTGTAACTATAATATTTATCAAACCCTAGTCAAAGTATTTTGGGATAAGGGTTATGCCTACTTGTATAAGTTTTTTGGGGGTTCTAACCCTATTCAAGGGCTTGTCATTGCTTTGCACATTAAAATATGGGTCCTTCTATTTATGAGACAACTTTGGTTTAACCTAATTCTAGGTTGGTTGATAGTTTTACAGATGCAACTTTTGATTTGAAAGGCAATTTTTGAACAATGGCTGATTTTTTGTGTGTCAACAAAAGATATTATATATGCATTTTGTGGAAGGGTTTCCAAGAGATAGTGTATGAAGTTGTCTTAACCAGATCTATCATCTTGTTGTTTTGTACATTGACTTTTGTTTTCACAGAGATATCATTGTGATGAATTACTTAGATTGAATCAGATTTGTGAAAAATTATTGAACATCAAATTAATCTCTTGAATAGTTCTATATAGTATACTACTATGCATTTCTTCTATATGCACATTAGTGTTGTGTATGTGAATAAATTATTCTTTGCATGATACTATTATGTTTGTATATGTAAATGTACAATGGTATCTTGTATTTGAACATTGAGAAATGTTGTACAATTGCTTCTAATGCTCATATGAGATTAGAAGATGATAAGAAGTGAAATAGAGCATAAACTCTATATGTAATTCAAACTATTTATGTGGAAAATTTTGATAAGACGATGTGGCATTGAAAATTCTATTAGTGAGATACATAAATTAGTTAGTGAGACATTGTAAAAGTGATTATTTTTCAAATAATTCAATGAGGCAATTGGAGTTGTTTTATTCCCTAGGAGGGTTTCCACTCAGGACATATCACTGTATCAATTTGTGTTGTATTATTTGTTCATGATGATGCATATACTTGTCATTTCATGTTGATTATATCTATCAAAATTGAAAAAGTTTTTTAAAAGGTAGAAAATATTAATTAACAATAATTCATCCCCCCTCTCAGTGTTGACTATACTCCAACAAGTGGTATCAGAGCCAAACCCCTATTCAAAAGAAAACTAGGGGTTTCCTAGTAGGAGTACTTATGGCTAGTTAAGAGGGTCAATCCTCTGTTAGAGAACCTCTATTTGATGATTTCAATTATTCCTTTTGGAATTTTAGAATGAAAAGGCATTTAACCTCTCTAGGCTATAAAGTTTGGTCTGTTATTTAAAATGCATACAATGCCACTACAACACCTTCTACTCGTGATGAGGAGAAGGAATATGAGTGTGATGCTAAAGCATTTGATGCTATTTGTTGTGTCTTAACTAATGATGTTCTTGTTAAATTCATGGATTAAAAAAATGTTAAAGTTGTTTGGGATAAACTCTCATATATCTATGACAGTGATGAACATGTTAAAGAAGAAAAATTACAAACCTTTAGAGCTAGGTTTGAAAGAATTAAAATGACTAAAAATGAAAAAAATGCAGATTATTTCTTGAGAATTCAAGAAGTTGTGAACTCTATACGACGTCTTGGTGAAGATTTGAAAGAACCAGTTGTTGTCAAGAACGTGTTAAGGTCATTAACACGTATATTTTATTCTAAAATCTCTACCTTAGAGGAAAGGGATATCAGAAAAGTCACATTAGATGCTTTGCATGGTGTCTTTACTACTTATGAAATGAGGATCAATGATAATTGTTCTACTAGTAGAGAACTTTCTTTTAAGTCTATCAAAAAGGATAGTGATAGTATGTGTGAATCTAAAAATCTAGATGAACATGACATGAATTTTGTCAACAAACTAAGAAGAGGGTCTGGTAAATATAAAGGGAAATTACCCTTTAAGTATTTCAATTATGGTAAGATTGGACATTATGCTTCTCAATGTCCAAATAAGGATCTTGATAGTGATGATGAGGACACTAGAAAATCAGGAAAGAAAAAGTTCACTAATTTCAAGAAGAAGAATGTCTTCAAAAAGAAGATTTTGTATGTAGATGTTACAAACAATCTTTCTGATGAATCTATTGAATAAGGGGAAGAAACATTGTTCATGGCTATTATAACTCCTAATGAAAAACATAAGGAAACTAGTGTAGGTCATTCTGAATTTGATGTAAGAGCATCCCTGTTTCTTTACAATCTTACATCAACCAAAAACAAAATATTTTCTTTTTAGTTTGTTCCTATTTTGTAGTGTTGGCATTTCTCATCGGATCTTGTGGAGCTGGATTTTGTAGCTTGTGGAACTTCCATTCATTGTTTCCAATGTTTCTTGGCTTGTGGCCGACCTTCCTTTGGGTCTGCACTTCATTCTATGAATTTTATGGAAGGATATCTTTAGCGGAGGATGACCTTGTTGTTTTACACGTTTTATCTTGTTTTATGGTTATTGTTCCATCTTGAGCTGACACAGATCATTCTTGATCATATAAATCAATATAATTGAGCATTAAGAATGAATCGTCAGAACATAGAAGATAAATCTGAAGGTTAGGAGGTTTGGAGTTGGCTCGCATTCTTGCTTGAGCCCAGATATTGTATTTGACAATGTATGTAATCAAGCCAGTGTGTCAAATCTTGTGAGCCCGTATGTTTCTGACAGATTATAATTGATTTTCAAGTTATAATAAAGTCTATTCTGCATTTCCTCTATCACAATTGTGTTGTTTTTTCTATGTAACTCTTGTTGCATAGTCTGAATTGATCTCTTTGAGGAATCTCCTATCGTGGCTACACCAAGTAGTATCAGAGCAAGTTTCATTTCAGAGATTGTGTTTTCCTACAGGTTTTTTATTAAAGGGTGGCGGATTGAGGATCCGATCTACAACTTCAAAGGACTAGCATAAAGATGGCCTGAAGGGATGCTAAAGGTGGTGGAGCGCATGGAAACAAAGACCCTAATATGATGGAAATGTTGAGAGGAATTGCAGCCCAATTAGAAGTTGTTGAAACGGCCCAGAGAAGAGGTTGACATTTTGAAGATGTGAGTGATGATCGATGAAGAAGAAGAAGTGGCTGGAGAACAAGGAGACAATCCATTGGTGAATGATCCGAATGAGGAAGGGTTTATAAGAGATTTTTCAAGAGTGAATACTAGACCACATTTTACCCCATCGGATTATGATGGCAAGTTGGATTCAGATGAGTTGTTGGATTAAATCATGAAGATGGAAAAGTATTTTGATTTTGAAGGCAACGAGAAAGATAGTGAAAAATACTAAAATTGCACCCCTTATAATTTTTTATTACATTTGGGTCTTCATCTTAGTGGTTGTTCCCCTTGGTCTAATCGGAGACTTGATTATGCTCATACAAGTCAAAAACATCATATAACTCAAAGTGCACTTCACATGACACCTTCATCTTGTCCCAAAATAGGGAAGGACTAGGGTGTGATGCCCTGGTCCTCACTAGGACTAATTCATGGCACCCTAGTCCTCCTTAACGGGGACCCATTTTGGACCCCCTCACCCATCTCAAATTTGAGTGGGAAAAATTCCTCAATGTCAGCTCATCATGCTAGAAAATTAGTTAATTAATTCGATAGGAAGGTATATAAGAGGATTTCTACTCTCATTTGATAGATATCATGCATCCACAAGAGGTCTTGAAGCATCAAAGAGATCAAGCATTCAATCATTCAAGAGCAATTTGTTGGCAAATGTACACTCCAATGAGACACTGTAGATGATTGAAGGTTTTGTCATTGATGGCAACCTTACAATCCTATGTCACTGGTAAGGCAATCCACTGGCACTAGCAAAGTTAGAATCTACACTGGCACATAGACCACCGACACCGGCAGTAAAAGCAAGCATACCGCCATAGAAGCCGACAAGATTTTTGTTGTAATATATTTTTTTTATTATTGTAAAATCATTTTAAGCTGACTTGGCAACATTGTAAAATGACTCATATATATAAGAGATCATTGTAGAACATTTGGTAATAGATAGAGGAATGTAATTAGGTGAAATAAGGTAGACCTATTATGCGAATTATAGGTTAAGGGTTTATGTAAGAAGTAGAGCAGAAACCGGTACTGGATCGGGCATTATAGATGCTATTTTGAAGTAGTACAAGACACTAGATTTATATAATCCATTTTGTAAGTCAGTGAGACTTCCCATTTTGTAATTGAGTAGTGAGCTCTAGGCACTTGGCCTTCCTGCATGTGCAGGCCCCTCTTGTAGCAGTAATATTCTCTTATTGGCTAGTAAGTGAATATTGTGGGTCACAAATCCCACCAAGGTTTTTCCTACACCGGGTTTCCTCGTTAAAATATTGTGTTATGGTGTGTTTTCCATGTGGTTGTTTTTATCTCTGTTTATCGGTACATAGTATTAATGCAATCGAACCTGTAACAACTCTCACTAGGAATTTCAACAATGCATTTTCCAGTCAAGTGGGTGCCAAATCTCCTAGTTGCAAAAGTGAAAATAAAGAAAAAAATATCAGGTCTAATGCTGAAAAACCATTTATTGGCAACATTAGACCAGGAAAAAGTAAAAATAAAGGACGCATCTAATGGTGAAAACCTCCTCAAGGCACCAAAAGATGGGAGATTTAACACTTTACTTGAGCACTATCAAGAAAGATCATCCATTTTGAGCGAACCAACAAACGCAGTTAACATTGGCACAAAAGAGCAACCAAAGATTCTTCATCCAACAACTTCTTTGTCTGAGCAAGAAATGTAACAATATGTGGAACTCTTCAAACGATGGCAAATAAATTTTGCCTAGTCATATGTAGACATGCCAAGGTTAGATCCAAAACTTATTATGCATCACTTAAATTTTAGTCCAAGAGCCAAACCAGTCAAACAAAAGTTAAGGAAAATGCATCCGCATATCGCTCTTCTAGTCAA